>NW_010171699.1:0-8839 GCF_000695765.1 Mesitornis unicolor | reverse complement strand
TTCAGCAGGCTTCTGAGTCCTTGGTCCTTAGTATAACTGCTTCACGAGCCTTCTCCTTCAAGACATCCTTAAGGCTGTTTAGTACCCTCTTAGCTGACATATCTGTCAGCACTCACCACTGTGAAGAGTTCCTGAATTAAACCATATTAGCAGGTCTTTACAATTATTTGTAAATGTTGGGATACTCAGAAGATTATTGCACATTGCCTCTGGTGCCTGAGGGGAGCATGAATTATATCTTATCTGCAGGAGTAGCACTGAGGAGCCAGAGCGTCTTGTGAGATGCGGTGGTGCTCAACCCACTTCCAATCCCATCACTGGGATTGTCAGAAAACAATTTATATCGGTGAGCAGAATGGACATAGCCTCTAACATCAGAGTTTCACATCAATCTAATGCATGGGAAATGGATTTTTTTTTCTTTAATGGATAAATATATCTTCTCATCTGAAACCTTAAACTGATGATATTTCAGAATTCCATTTGCAGAGAGGGGAAAACAGGTGCTCTGTGTTGTTTAAAACTCTTTCTGATAGCTGGTGCTTCCTGCCTGTACAGTTTGTTGAAGTATTGCTGACACAAAGCAATTCAAACTTTTGACTATGTATCTGGCTCCAGTAAGGTCTGTCTATAATTGTCTGTATTCAGCTAAGGAAAACTACTGTTTTCTAAAGCTTATTAGTTCAGGATTGTCAGGTTTGGAACCTGAAGTTAGGTTCCTAAAATTTCAAAGAAGCAGTCCAGTTTTCAAATGTACTGAGCAACCACTGAGTGCCATGGAAATTGTCTAGGGTTTAAAACTCTGGGAAAAGGTCACACTGGTGGTTCTGTAACCAAAATTTAAGCTCCTGTGTACTAAAAATGCCAAGTAAGAAATATCACATATCATAAGCCGGTTCTTTAAAAAGAGTCATATATTTAACAACTGCTTAATTGAAAGCAAAGGTTATTATCGATATGATAGAGCATACTTGTGTTTGTGGTCATGGCATCTGTGTAATTTCCAACTTAAAAGGATGTCAGTTATTGCAGAACTCTACTGTCCAGTGAGCTGGGCAGTACACTGGTGTCTAAAGTAGAAAACTAAATTTGTTTTATTCTTTAGAGCTACATATATGTTTATCTATTGTCTGTCTGCTGCTGGGAGATCTGCTGACGTACCTCACAGATTTGGTGACGGGAAAGACTGACTGTCATAAAACACTCTCAGCTCTTCTGTGCTATTGCCATGGAAGGCTGCGGGTAGCCTCCGTCTGACCATAACGTGAGAAACTCTCAATACTCTGCGCATTGCCCATGGTGGAGGCTGAAAATTAAGGGCACTATCCCACCAGAGAGCCTTGCTGATAGAGACTCCACTCAAGGCTGCAGCTCCAAATTCACTCCAGGCTGAGCGTGAAGGCTTCCTACCTGTAACAGAAGTGAAACCCTGCTTCCCTTCTGCTTGGGGTTTTGCCGTGGCGTCTGGCGATGGTGGATTTCATCACAGGGCGGTGTGTCCTGACACGGGCATGGGAGAGTGTTAGCTGAGCTGGAGCACTGAAACCATGAGAAGGGCAGCAACCTGGAGCATGTCATGCGTGGTAGAGGAAGGAGGCACCTGGGAGGGAGTGGAGTCAGAGAGAATCATTTCTCCTTGCAAACACTGCCTACAAAGGAGTCCCTTGAGTGGCAAAAGGGTTTTGGCCCTGAGGGATAAGTTTCGTTTAGTGGCAGCCCTGGGAGTAAGAGGCAAGTTCTGACCAGGCACACTGGCCACGCTGTCCTCAGTCAGTGCTGATGCTCTTGTGTCCCCTTGCCTGATCTCATCTGAGAGTCACCCCATTCAGCTGACATAGTCACTACCACAAGGCAAGTACTGCCTGTATGGCCATAATCCTCAGAAAGAGTGCATGCCTTCCATTTCTCTCTTCTTTTTCATTAAATTACTAATAAATTCATTAAGATGACCAGAATAAAGTTTATGTTGGGGGAAGGTCCACAGGCATTGAAGTACATTTTCAGAATCACTCAAGCACAAGCAAACTTCTAGTTTTCTTGTCTTACCTCTGATTTCCCAGTGTGCTTGCTTCCCAAACCCCTTTTTTTTGACAAGAAATGGAATAACACTGGCATCTCGACTGACATTTCCTCTTCCAGTAAAAAAACAGGTCTGCTGTTTTAAGGGGTTTGAGTAAACTACTACAGGCCAATCATAGCTGCAGTGATTTTGTAACTGGGGAGAATTTCACTCACTGCAGCACTGTGACCCCTCTGAAATCAATGATGCTGCATCAATGTAGAAAAATATTTGTCCCAGTGATTTTAAAATGTCCAACACATCTCTCTGTGAAGGCTGGCGGCTGACCTAGCTACTTTTCTGGAGCAAGTTTCTGTTTCTTCCTAGCTCTCTCGGGAAAGGGACTGTAATAAACAGTGCTAGTTCCCGAAACTTGTTCAAAGGAAAGGTATAGACTGAAATGAATTTAAAAACAAAAAATAGCATTTATGTTTTTAAATGAAAGGCAGGAAGACCAGGGCTGCTAATCCGGGTGTTCTGGCTGCTCTGCAGATTTTATTGCACATGTTTAAGGTGTGTTTCTTTTCTCTTTGTGGTACTGGTTGTGTTGGTAAGGAAACCAACACACAAGTCACCCCAGCTGAAGTTATAAATGGGACATGTTTATTCAGAAATGCCCTTCTTCCAAGCAGAATGCAATGGCCTGGCCTATATTTACCCACAAGAAACTTACCCAAATGTTCTGGACCAGAAAGAGAAGCGTTACCCCAAAGCCAGGGCTGAACAGCCCAGGCCGTCCCGTGGCTGCGTGCCAGGAGGTGATTTTGCAGGGCTGGAACTCAGTCCCATCGGGGCCATTTCTCACCAGCTCTGTGGAGCACTTCCAGCCACAGTGGCATGGCTTTGGCTTGCTGTTTAGTTCTGCCCCGCAGAATTGTTGAGTTTGCTCGTTCAAGCTCCCTGCATTTGATGTTTTCTGCAAATTCCCCAGCTCCTAGAGTCATATGAGAAGCTTAGCTAGTACTAGAAGTTTTTAGGCATTGTAGGGATAGAAAAAAAGGGTTCTAAGCATGAATTTCAAATGCAAACTTCACAAACAAATGAAATAAACCTTTATATTCATTGAGCTTTAACATTTCCAGGTTTTCTAGGGCACCATTTCTGACTTGTGACTATTTGAGCTTGGCAGCACTGCTGCTGGCTCTTCGTGCATTTAGGCTGCATTTATGTTGCTTGGTTTGGCATATTCCTGGGAGACTTATTTCCACTCTCTTGCATTTAGCTACAGCCTGGGCAAAGCAAACGAATCTGGTTTTCAGTTCATGTTTTTCTTCTTTCCCCTTACTTTAGCCTCAGCCTTTGTATGTATTAGGATAGAAATTTGGCTATTATTCTGAAAAATACATTCATTGCTGATATTGATGATAGGTTGTACGAATCACTGGATAAGTCTACAAATTACCACTGAATGGACTGGAGGGATATTTTAACAGTAGCAGGTAAAATCTCAGAAGGAAAATTAGAGCATTTTATAAAGGTTTACTTTGCACATACTTCTTTTTCTAAGTTTTTCTCTGGTGTCACACATATATTGCCTCCTCTTGAAAACAGAGTAGGAATTTAAAGCTTTCTGTGAATTTTAAAAACAAAAAAGTTTTTGTTACTGTAGCAAAAGACCTCGGTTAGAGCAGTTATGGAAAGTAATAGGCAACTGAGGTTGACATCTGAAGGCCAACACTGTCAGATGCTGCTAGATGGTCGTAGTTTTGTCAGAGGACACAATTTTACCAACTTCTACTGAAACTTGGGGTTTCTGATTAATACGAAGATATGTACTGATTTCTTGATGTTGGTCAAAGAGGCTTAAGTCTTGTATATTGTATTTCAGAAGTTTTCTAAAAGAGAAAAGACAATAACTCTTTTCTCCAACCAGGTAAATGTATAACTATAATAGTACCAGAAGGATCTTTGAAGTGTTTTCTTTCGCATGCTGAGAAGCCCCTTAAGTATAAGGCACCAAAGAACCACACCCAAGAAGATCTAAGGTGATTTTGTTGTTTGTGCTATGCTGGAATTTTTTTGTTATGTGAGTGTTTGTCTAATAGGGCATGCTTGAAATGACCCTCTTAAAATCTACCGTTAAAACTTGAAATGACACAAGCCTGAATCATGCAAGCAAAAGGCATTGCCTTGGATTTATGTGCTTGAGTCTCTTGGCAGAGGCAGAACACCCAGAAAATAGAGTTTTAATCAGTAGAAATCCTCCCAAATTCTACAGGTGTGTTGCTGAAGACCACAGTCTCAACATGTTCCCCTTCTTTCCTGTCCGACGGTAAACTCCTATTGGAACATGTCCAGTGCTTTAATGAATTACAAACCTGTAAAATATTTCTTTCCCTCTGCCTGTGGTAACTGCTCTTCAACCTGGCAGTGGGGCTGGGTACAAATAGGCACTTGAGGCTGACTCACAGGGAAATGTGCTGTGTGTGGAAACAAGGGCTGGTCCACCACACCTTGGCTGTGCACCCGTATGCCGTGCCAAGGGATGGAGAGGACCCCCATGGCCATGCTTGACACCAAGCACGTGTGTGGGAGCTTCTTGGTGGGCAAGGATACATACCCTCAGCTGGGAGCTGGGGAGAGTGCTCGGGCAGGGTCGGGCAGGGAAAGGCATTCCCAGTGTTCCTGCTCCTACACTGCGCAGGTGCCAAACAACACATACACCGTTGGCATCTCCAATTACGTCTGCTTTTGTAAGTCAGGAACCATTCCACCGAAGCCAATGACACCTCATTAATGTTCAACTGATGTGAATAAAAGGCGACTGGGACATATATGGTTCCATACCTTTATACCACTGGGTCTGGTTCTACTTTTGCTCACGCCGGTTTGATATTGACACAGCTCCTCTGGCTTCCATGACATGAATAGGTTTTTAACCGGGGTCAGCATGATCTCAATCAGCTTAATTTACTTCAAAAATGTGTGCCTGGAGCTGCGGGGAAAGGATGGGTCTGTAAAAGAACAGAAGATGGGAGGTAAGAATTGGAAAGGGATCAAGAAAGAGCTCAAGAATGGAGCCTTGTGTTTCTTGTCCTTGTTTGGCTACAGTTTGTGGCCTTTGTCAGTGAAAAATGGGAGAGATGAAAGAAGGGAATGTCTCTTGAGTTAGTGGTTGTCTTTGGGCTGAGCAAAGCCCTAGGGTAGAAGCATGTTAGTCCTCTCTCCTCCTTCCTTCATTTCAGCTCTTCTATGCGTTGGGAAAAAAAAACCAACCAAACCCACCACGTCTTTTTTTTCCAATACCAAATAGGAGAGAACTACAAGAAAACGGAGCAGATTATTTTTTCCAGTTTGCCTTAGGGTTTCCTGGAATCTTTGCTACTGTACATTTATTTAAAGTAACCCAATCTGTTTAAATACATGCTGATCTTTGGTTGCTCTGAGATCAGAATCAGCCCTGAAGAATGCCTCTTGCTTGCAGTCATTTCTGTATTGTCAGTTCTTCCTCCTCGCCCTGCGCCGCGCTGACCTCCCTGGTGTCAGGTGACAGTGGGATAAATCGCAACACATGTGGGCCCGGGCAGAAAACACGTTATGGCCAACCCAACTGCAGTCCATTGTCAGTCTCCTCAAGGATGATGAAGCAATCCGTCTCCAAATGAAGGTAGATGCAAGATAAATTCCTTGACTGCTATTCTATTTTTCTTGGCATTAACCAGACGCTGTTACTGTTTTGTGGCTTTGTCACCACCAGTTATGAGCTAAAGCAACATCATCTGCTGCGAAGAGTCGTGATCCAAAACTCCTATGTCTCTTCGCAGTGACTTTGTGAATAAATAAAATCAACTCCAGTGATTCGTTAATACATGTTTAATGAGACTGTGCAGAGTTATGTCAGGCACTTAGAGAGGATGTTTGGGAATAAAGGTTCAGTCCTTCAGTGTCTAACTCAGATGAGCCGCCTCCTTAATTTTGCTGAGACAATACGTGCAGCTAAGGTTTGCTGCATCTCTGGAAAGTTTTTTTGTTGTGTGCACTGTTTAAATATTCTCTGCAGTTGTCAGCGTTACACGCACCTGAAATGAAAACAGATCTTTTATACTGAAACGTGGGACATTATGCAATAAACTGAAATTTATTGTTTAATCCTCCAAACAAGCTATTGCACAGCAAATGGAATTAATTAAGATTTTTTTTTTGTTGGCTGTCTCAGTTTCAGAATAAACATATTTTTACTTGAGCAATGTGTGTATATCATGAAAATATTTCAGGGAAAAATAAATTATTCAAATGGAGCGGCTTTGTTGTAAATCATACTGCATTTTTTTTCCCTTAAATGCAATTTATATCAGTATCATTTGTTAGAACTAGGAAAATACTGAAAGCTTTTTAAAAAGGTAAAAAAGGCTTACTTTTTTATTGTCTAAGACTATATGTAAGCCATCGCTAATTAATACTGCCCTTTGTGATGGCTTTGCAACAGGCATAACTCAAACAAACCAATTATAAATGATTTTTCAATGTAAACTTTTAACAACATAGCCTAAGGGCTTGCTCAACATGAAAGTACAATTTAGAAAGCATAAGTTTTAACTGAGGTCAGGATATATCGAGTGATGATGGATGTACAGGCAAAAACATCTGACTGCAGAATGACAGCGTTTTCTTCAAGACTAAGCAAAATGTTGGTGGCAGTGATAAGTAGAATGAAAAATAGCCTTGAATGAAGAATGAACTAGTCACACGGTCTAGGTCTGGGGTCTGGGTTACTGGGTTTTGGGGTTTTTTTGTTTGTTGTTGTGGTGGTTGTTTTGGTTTTCTTCAGAGGTTTGCAAATCCAAGTTCCAGGGATGCTGCGAACAGAAAAGTCTGAGTTTTAGACCTATTTTCTACAGTGGGCTTATGAGAAAGTCAGACTTCTCAACATCATCTGCTCTCTTGGGTCTCAGGTAGAAGTAATCCCCTCTTCCTTCCTTTTCCAAGCTGCTAGAGCAGAGCCCCTCCATCCTGGGACTGCCCCACATGTCCTCCTGGAAATCGTCATAGTGCTGTGATGCAAAGCACTGATGTAGTATATCCTAACATCACAGATTTAAGCTTGTTCACCAGTTTTGGAGAGGAAACAGTAAGGGAAAAGCTCGCTGTTTTGAGTAGGTGGTGGGTGAATGCTCCGTGCCATCTTTAGGACTATTCATCCTTATTTGTCTGTCTTTCAGCAGCCCAAGTGTAGCTGGCACAAGCTCACATCATGTGCTATGTCTAATTTGGTAGCAGCAGTCACATGTCCATAGTGTGATCTGTATCAGAT
Organism: Mesitornis unicolor; assembly: GCF_000695765.1. Lineage (NCBI taxonomy): Eukaryota > Metazoa > Chordata > Aves > Mesitornithiformes > Mesitornithidae > Mesitornis > Mesitornis unicolor. Next base: position 1,529 of record NW_010171699.1, on the reverse strand, counting down.
TTGTACAGCTGAGTCATCTGGTACCAATTCTTGCGGAGCAAAAGCTCCATGTCTGCAGACCCTCACATGTTGCTGGAGCTCCCCTCTGAGCCTGTACTTCATTTATCACAGTCTGGCCATAGCCCTGCTCCTCCGCCATCTCCCCAGATGACTCTTTTGTAGCCTGGGAATGTCTTTTCCCAGGCACACAAGCCACCTCATCCTGGACTCAGCAGTCCAGTAAGTTACACAAGCTTTGTAAATGACTCCTGAACCTCTCACTTTAGTGCTGTAGACAGCGTAAGAAATCAGAGGTTGTTGATACATCCTTCAAAAAGTCCGTAGCATCACCTCCCTTCCTACATGGTGACTCCACAGCCTCTTGCAAAGTGGTCAGAGCAAAACATTCTTTATCAAGCCAGTTCTCTTTGCAGCTGAAAAGCGTTGTCCTGGTGGTCAGCACAGCACCCGCTGTGACTGCGCCTGCCTTCTCTACCCACAAGCCGTAATGAAAGACAGCCAGAGACATAACCACGGATTCACAGAGTGTGGATGGAAACCATGCGTTGGAGCTGGGTCACCAGGTTATCAGCCATGCTCTTCTGAAGGTTTGTCGTTTTGTTGAAGTAAAAGCTAATTTTGATAATGAAGTAAAGGCTAATTAATTTTAATTTTAGTAAAAACACTGCCTTCTCTATTTATTAGAATTCCAACCTTATTGGCCAAATACTGTATGTATACAGTTGTTGGTGAAGCCCAATGGAGGCTACTGGGATAAAGAAAAAATTACAGCTTAGCTGAATTAGAAACATTTATAACTTCTGCTGTCATACTTGTTTTTCTCTCTTCTTGTGAGCAAAGTTGTTCCACTGATGCAGTCTTCCCTCTTTATCTCCTGTCCTCTATAATTATGTTGAAGATATTAATAATCATACATTTCATACAGCATCTCGACTTGAGGACAGAGCATTGTTTAATGAGAGCACAATATGTGTCCTGGCCCTCTTGGAGAGCCAAGGCAGCGCTCGTAGTGGAAATCATTGAAAATAAACATGTGGGAGCTTAAGTGCTCTTTAATAACTCCTTCTGCTTGTTTGGTTAGCAATTTTGATGATTTTTGTCTGTTGTGCCTGGCTCTGGTGCTATAGAGACATGGTTATTTATGGTGCCAGAGGAGGTTATGATCTCTTTATATAAACTAGGGGACAGAGGTAGAATATAGTAAATTCTGAGTCATTGTAAGCGTTTTAGTTTTGCAGCTCTAAGGCCAAAACCAAACACCCACAGACAAGCAGCATAGGGTGGATATTTTTCTTCCCAAGTTTTAAATAATTATGAAATAACTGTTGATATTATTAGTATTAAGTATTAGATCAGGAATTAGCCATTAAACTATAATAGAATTAGGATACTGATTAGGATACTGATGTGTCAGGTACCTGGAAAAGCTATGGATTTGTTACATAGTCACACTTTGGTCTGTCTGTAGCTTTTAATTCTACTTAGGCATTTAGATAATATTTGCATTTATATAATATAATATAATATAA
>NW_010171698.1:7367-9699 GCF_000695765.1 Mesitornis unicolor | reverse complement strand
CGTCCTGCCTCTGTCCTCTTCCCCATCCTGTCCCTGGGGACCCTGTCCCCATCCCTGTTCTGCCCCAGAGGACCCTGTCCCCATCCCCATGCTGCTTTCAACCCCTTCTCTGTCTTGGCCCTTGACACCCTGTCCCCATCCTTGTCCCACCCCTAGGGACCCTGTCTCCATCCCTGTCCTGCCCCAGAGATTCCTGTCCTCATCCCCATCCTGCTCTCAGTTGCTTTCCTACTCTGCCTCTGGAGACCTCATCCCCATCCCTGTCCTGCCCCTGGGGAACCTGTCCCCACCCTTATCCTACCCCTGGGGACCCTGTCCCCATCCCCATCCTGCCTTCAGACCCCTGCGTGTCCTGCCCCTCAGAGCTCCCACCCCCATCCTGTCCTCCTGGTACCCACTGCCCCATCCCCTCCCAGTGCCCCCAGTCCCCCAGCGCCCTGTCCCAGGGGCAGCCACCCAGGTGGAGTGTCCGGCTCATTGGGTCCTTCACTTCTTTGTGGTGTGGATGAGTGCCAGGGTCTCCTGTCCCTTCCATGTGTTGCAATGGGGCAGAGGCTGGAGCTGGTGGCTCCCCCAGCACCGTCCTGTGGGTCCTGAGGGATTTGGTGGCCCCAGGGCTGGGATGAGGTGACCCTCATGCCATTTTGGGGGTGTGACCCAGCTAAAGCCAGGTCACCTCCAGCAGTGCCCAGAAAAGTGGATGAAATCCTGGGGTCTGTCCCCGCTGGCACAGGGCCAGCCTGCCCTCACAGCCTGGACAGGACCCCAAAGCCTGGGGCTGGCAGAGAAGCGCCTGGGCTTGGCTCCTCTTTCCTGCTCCTGCAGCAGACTGGACACATCATCCCTTGGGGGAGTCTTGTCTGCTCCAGCCAGTGTGGCTCCGGGAAGGCCAGCAGTGGGGTGAAGGTGGCAGTGATGCCAGACCTGCTTGTCCCATAGTGCTACAGGTGACAGTGACACTGGACCCTGCCATCCAATGGTGCTGAGTTTTTGCTTTTCACCTATGGAGGGCTGTGACCAGGAACCCATTTTATGCCAGGGCTGATGTCCAACTGCCTGTGCACTCAAGACCAGGCAGGAGCAATGGCACATGTGGTGGCACCAGTAACTGTGGCACTAGGATGTAGCAGTGTGGTGCCAAAACCAGAACCAGTCCATCCCACTCTGAGTTGAAGGGTGTTTCCCAGTCATAGATGTGTCCCCAGCACCCATCATGGCTTTGCAGCCCTCCTGGACCCTTCCAGCCTGCGAGGCACAGCCCAGTCAGGAGGACTGGGGACAGGGATGGAGACAGGGTCACCCCGCAGCAACCCACGGTGTCCCACTGCCACAACCTGTGTCCCACATCTGGTGGTGACGCTGGTCCCTCCATCTCCGCACAGCACCCCCAGAGCTGCAGGAGAAGACGCTGGTGCTGGTGAAGCCGGACGCGGTGCAGCGAAGACTGGTAGGGAATGTCATCCAGCGCTTCGAGCGGCGCGGCTTCAAGCTGGTGGCCATGAAGCTGCTTCAGGTACCCGTCCCCACCGAGCTGCCACCCGTCCCCCCAGGGGAGCCTGCTCCCTGCACCCTGCGGACAGCTCAGGGGTTGTCAGCGTAGGGCACCAGCCAGGTGTCCCCACCGTCACCCTGTGCTGCCATCAGGCGGACCAGGGTCTCCTGGACAAGCACTACCAGCAGCTGCGGCAGAAGCCCTTTTACCCTGAGCTCCTCGCCTACATGACCTCAGGGCCGCTGGTGGCCATGGTAAGGAGCCGGGATGGGGGAGTTTAGGGGTCCCAAGAGGGGTCTGTGGGGCTCAGGTGTTCCCTGTCCCACAGGTGTGGGAAGGCTACAATGTGGTCAAGTCCACACGGGCCATGGTGGGGGATACAAACTCTGCGACAGCGGCAGCGGGCACCATCCGGGGAGACTTCAGCATGCACGTCAGCAGGTAGAGGCACAGGGTGACTGTGGGGCCGGTGGTGGGACCCCACAGCCACGGTACCATCCCCGACCCCGTGCAGGAATGTGGTCCACGCCAGCGACTCCGTGGAGACGGCCCAGAGGGAAATCGGCTTCTGGTTTCAGCGGAACGAGCTGGTGGTCTGGGAGAGTGGGGACCGGGACTACACCTACGGGCCTTAGGGTGGCCTCTGGCCCAGGCAGAAGCTCTGACCCTCCCAATAAACAGCTGCACCACCAGCCCTGCCTCTGGTCTCCTCCCTTGGGTGCTGCTGGGCAGCACCAGGGAGCACTGGGGTGGTACTGGGGAGCTCTGGGAGACACTGAGCTATCCCCGGGAGAAAACTAGGGTGGTACTGGGAAGCTCTGGGAGGCACTGGGATGTCCC
>NW_010171698.1:6870-7249 GCF_000695765.1 Mesitornis unicolor | reverse complement strand
TCGTTACTGGGCGGCTCTGGGAGGCACTGGGCTGTCTCTGGAGGCCGCAGAAGGTTCTGCAGATCACTGGAAGGGCGTAGGGGGTGGTCGGGGGGCACTGGGGTCCCTCTGGGAGGGCCGGGGTGTCGCTGTTTGTCCCCGCACACCAGTACGGCACTGGGGACACTGGGCGGAGCTGTGGGACGCCACGCGGGCTCCGCGCCGTTGCCGGGCAACGCCTTCCGACGCCTGCGCATGCGCCGTGGTGGGCGAAGTCCGCGTGGGGACTCCACCTCCCGGCAGGCTGTGCGCGGCGCGTGCTCCCACCGTGCTTTGTGGCGCGGCCGCTGCCGCTCTCGGGGCCGCCATGGCGGAGGCCCCGGACCCGCCCCGGGCCCCG
>NW_010171698.1:0-6585 GCF_000695765.1 Mesitornis unicolor | reverse complement strand
GGCTGTGGCCTCTGGGGTGCTGGCGATGGGACAGAGCGGTGAAGCTTCGCTTCCTTTGAGAAGGCTGGGGTAACGGGGCCTTTCAGCGGTGGAGTGCGGAGCTGGGGGTGACAGAGCACTTGTGAGGGCAGGAGTTGTGGGCAGCCCTTTCTGCTGCAGGCTCTGGTGTCTCATGGGGATGTGGGAGGCTGGGGCTGACCGTGTCACAGCGCTGCGGTGGGTCTGTAGTGTACTGTGACTCTCCTGGAGGAGTACCAGTTCCTCCCCTCCAAGAGTGTTGAGCCACTTCCCACTGACCAAACTCCTGGTAACATCTAGAGGTCTGTGAGGAGCTGGCACTATGTGGTCCTTCTCACCAGCCTCCTCTTTGCAGGCACGGCTGTCGGACAGTCATTGCAAGCCGGAACCTGCAACGAGTGTCAGAGGTGAGTCCATGGGCTCAACAGGTACAGGTAGCAGTAGGGAGAGCTGTGAACACCTAGAAATCCTTCTGCCCTCTCCTCTGGGTGGAGCTGGAAGCCCTGGGAGTAGTGCAACAGGAGAAATGGCTCATCCATGCTACTCTGCGTTCTCCTGGCTCTGAGTACTTCAGTATCAGCAGGCAGTGGTGATGGGCAGGATGGGTGTGGGTTTAGGGTGGGCTGCAGAGCAGAGCTCAATTAATTGTGGAACTTACTACCTTCCCCCACCAGCTTTGGGAGCTGTTCCAGGTATCGCATTGTCTTTTTGTTGATGAGACAGAGAGAAACAAGCTGTGAGGAAGGTTTGTCAGCAGGGAAGTGGTGGAGCCCAAGGTCAGACTCAAATCTCAGCCTTGAGCAGTCCTCCTTGTCCAAGGGTTGAGGGGAGGTTACTCTGAGCCCCAGAATCTCAATTATGTTGCACCTTGAGATGAGGGGAGGATGGAGGTCTGGAAAGCAGTCACTGATGAAGCTCTGCTGCACTGATGGCTGGGCAGAACAAACACCCACCCCTGCGTGTCTGACCCTGGGCTGGGGTTTGGCTGATCACAGTTTCCATTCCTTGCTGTGACCTGTGCCACAGTCTCAGCCTGAAAGCAGCCATGAGAGAGCTGTGCAGCAGCTGTGTGTGAACTTCACTGAAATATAGTAAAGATGGAAACTGATGCTGGGGAATGAGCTGGCATGGCCCTGCTGCCTCCTGGAGGGGGTTGATGTTGTCATTTCACATTTCCTCATGGTCACAAGCCAGAAAACAAGCTGCGAAGCTCAGCAGCTTTTTTGTTTCTTGGGGCTGGGGCCTTCTAAATACCCAGGGACAGAACTGCTTCCCCAGGTTCCTGTTGCTCGCTGTACGTGTGTGCCAGTCAGAGCTCAAAGCTCCTCAAGGGCCCCACAAGCCCAAACAGGAACGTGGAACATCACTGGGTGTTGTGCAGGATTGCTGCTGACTTTTCTTATCCCTGGAGCTTAATTTGCTGGGGAGAGTCGTGTTCCTAATGAGCGCCTTGGGGGTGGTTTGTAGCAGATGCTGAGCTGCAGAGCTGGTCTGCTCTGCCTTGCAGGCAGAGACTGGCAACTGCTGGTTTCTGTTTGCCCTGTTGCCTGCTGACATTCCTGGATCTAAACGTTAATTATGGCTGGGCTCATGCCAAAAATGCCCTGTTGGGGTCCAACCTTTGTACTTGCCCTGCAGAGATGTTGCTCAGGATGTGCTGTCGCTGATAAGGCAGGCCTCAGAGGTAACTGGGTTTAGCGAGCTGCGGCCTCAGGGCCAGCCTGGTGTTTGGCTGGGACACAACTGCAGGAGCTTTCTCTGGCTACCCCAGGCCTTCAGCTGCAGGGAGCTGCCAGACTGAAGCTAGCCGTGTTTAGGCAGGTCTCTCCCCTGCCACACACCTCCTGCCTAACTTCTTGCTCGCCTGTTACAAGGTCTGGGTCTAACCCTTGCTGAAGGAGAGTGTCTCGGAAAGAATCTCACCTATCTGTTTTTTTGTAGGCCTCTAAAAAGCTTGTAGCAGCCACAGGGCAGCAGTGCCTGCCCCTGTCCTTAGATGTCAGGCAGCCCCAAACTATTGTGGCAGCGGTGGATGAGGCACTGAAAGAGTTCAAGCGGATTGACATCCTCATTAATGGTGAGCTGCTGGAGTGGGCAAGGCGGGGATTTGGTATGGACTCACTGCTAGGAGGGGAATTTTCCTGCAGAGGGCTTGTGTTTGCCTTGTGTCTGGCTGCTGCTGCTTTGGCCTGGGAGCATCTAGGCAGACCCTGGGAGCGCAGAGGGAATGAGCTCAGAGGAAGCAGCACCAGTACCCTCCTGCCCTCAGGCTAGCCATGCTGCTGGGCGCCCAGAGCCACAAGCTGTTACCCTTATCATCAGAGCTGTTGCTACATCTCTCCAGTCTGCCCAGACAGTATTGCTCACTGTACTTCTCACAGAAGTGCCCCAAGCCTCTGTAATCTCTCCTGGCCCTGTCCTGATCCCTTCTGGCCCCGTCCTGACTGTGCTTTTGGCTGCTTGTTCTTCAGGTGCTGCAGGAAACTTTCTGTGCCCAGCCAGTGCCCTGTCCTTCAACGCCTTTAAGACAGTGATAGATATCGACACCATTGGCACCTTCAACACCTCCAAAGTTCTCTTTGAGAAGTATTTCCGGGTAAGTGGGACTGGAGCCAGAGGACTCAGTGGAGAGGCTTCTGGTAGGCAGGGAGTTTATGTCTAAAACTATACTTGGCTCTGGAGAAATTCGGAGAAGTGTGGAGGGCAGAAGGGAGCACAGCAGGGAGCCTCTGCCACCCACCCTGCTCGGGTCCGGTCTGTTCCTTCTCAGGGATGGCAGCCCCTGTGCAGCAGCTGGGAACCCTGCCTGTCCCTAGACCTGGGGCTTTGCTTGTTGTGGCACCTTTCCATGCTCTGCTACCTGCCAGGGAACAAGCTTTGATCTGCTGCTCCTTTTCCAGCTCCTCTGCTTTCCCTTGGCCTTTTCTTGTCCTCTGGAAGGGCCCTGCTGGCTGCCCTGTGATGGGTTAGCAAAGCAGAGGGGGCTTTGCCTGCACATTACTGTCCCTCCTAGCCCAGCTTTCTTGTCCCACCACTCCCCTACATGATCCCTCATGCTGCTCCCTGCCTAATGCCACATTTCCTTTCCTTCCCCAGGACCACGGTGGGGTCATCGTTAACATCACGGCAACCCTGAGCTACCGAGGGCAGGCCCTCCAGGTGCATGCTGGTGCTGCTAAGGCTGCCCTAGGTACCTAAACGCTCCTTGCTCTGCGAGCTGTGTGGGGCCAGTAAGGAAGCCAGTTGTTCCCAAATACTGGGATGGGAAGATGTCCTTGGGAGAGGTGAATATGAATCAATGTGTTTGCTGTGTGCCTGGGTTTGGGATGAGGCTCTTCCCCAGGGCTTTTCTAGGGCATTTTTCTCTTGGCCAGAGTCTCCTGTGGCTTTTTGCACCCACCTCCCCTGACCCCTCAAAAATCACTGGAATGGCTCTGCTCTCCATTTCTCATTCCTGTTGTAATCCCTTCCCAGATGCCATGACCCGTCATCTTGCTGTGGAGTGGGGACCCAACAACATCCGAGTGAACAGCTTGGCCCCAGGCCCCATTGCAGGCACCGAGGGATACCGGCGGCTGGGTAAGCCAACCTGGAGCTCCTGTCTCTGCCTCAGTGGTGGCTTGCTGGTGTGTCTGGGAGGGGGCTGTGATGGATCACCAGTTCCATGCAGTTTTGGGGGCATGTGAGGCTGCTGGGTGCAGCTGTCCTGTGACTAGGCTGGCATGTCTCTTTTGGGGAGCAGCCCTTCTTGCCTCCTTGGTACCTCAGCACGCTGATTTTTCACTGTCAGGTGGCAGTTTTTTGTGCTCTCTGATGCAATGATATAACATGCTCCCCCAAAGCTCAGTCTGGCCAGCTGCTCTGCCTGGTGGTTTAGCTCTTGTGGTCCATCAGTGGAGTGCCGGTTCAGCTCCAGAGGCTGAGAAAGTTTTCCAAGGTCCTGTCTTGAACTCACTGTTGCAGTGCAGATCCCACCACTAGGCTTGAGCTCCCCTCCTTTAACCCTTTTCTCAGGCCTTTGTCTCTGGGCTGTCCCCAGGGCTGTGCCAGGATCTCCCCTAGGTTTCCTGGGGCTCCCAGCATGCCCTGTGCAAGCAGTGCTGCTGTGTTTGGCAGGGAGTGGTGGTGGGCAGGTGGTCCCATGGTCCCAGCTGACTCTTTCTACTACCACTTAGGTGGGAAATTTGCTGAGGAAGAGAGACGATTCGACACGATCCCCCTCCAGCGCGCAGGCAACAAGACAGAGATCGCCCACAGCACGCTGTACCTGGCGAGCCCCCTCTCCTCCTACGTGACGGGCACCACCCTGGTCGTGGATGGTGGGAGCTGGCTGACCTCTGCCAACAACTTCCCCGGCTTGCTGGGTATTGCTTCATCCTCTGCTAAACTCTAGGTGACGTGCATTTCCCCCTCTGTGGGATTAGAGCAGGACTCGTGTCAGAAACCCTGTTGCTGCTGCCATACCAATGGGTATGGCATTGCCTTCCTTCCTCAAGTGCGTGGGTCATCTTGTACTGGTACCAGGCTTGGCCCCTCCTGAGGCAGCTGTGTGGTGGAAGAGGGGGCAGGCGCTGGGTGTCAGGGGCTCTGGCTGAGGGCAGCCAGCCCTCGACTTGGCAGCTATTTTCTCAAGCCTTCCTCTGCTTTAGAAAGGTGGAACAGGGTCACCCCCCATGCTGTCATCAGAGCAGGCACCGAGCAACATGGGGAACATCTCTTGAATCCTTGTGAACAGTCCTAGGGATGGGTTGGGAAGGGCAGGAGAACTTGGGGGCATTTTCCTCTGAGCCTGCGGTTGATGTGACAACTCTTGTTCTGCTGGAGGATGCTTGTCTGAGGACAGACACCTCTGAGTGTCCCCTGAAGCAACATTCTGCCCCTCCTCTGTGCCCTACCAGCAGGACTGGGCACAGAGAGTCCCAGCAGCCTCTGCCTCCTCTTTCTTCCTCACGTGAGTCACTCCAGTGCAGCTCGTGCTGCGGTTGAGCTGCACGCAGGGCTCTCTTTGACTGCAGAGGTGGGGAGGGAGCTGGGGCCTGGGACTTTTTGGGAGGGAGGTCTTCTTTCTCCCCTTGTCCCCCTGCCCAGGTGCTGCCTGGCAGGACTGTGTATCCACCTTCCTGCTGTCTTGCAGATTTCTGGGGAGCAAACAAAAATCAATGACGAACAGCCTGGGCTTGGCCGATGGACAGAAAACGTGACCGAACGCTGCTGCTCTGGGACATTTCGGGATGATGTCTCCCCAAGTTGGAGCTGCCACCTCTGATCCGCGACTGATGGTGGTGACACTGATCCTGTGTCCGCCTTGAAGGGAGCACCAGTGGTGCTGGATGGGGAGCAAGCCCACCCCCATTCTGTGCCTTTTCTTCTGAGGGTGCAGCGACAGCACAGGGCATGCAGGCTGTGATGTTCACTGTCTCCCTGTGTCTCCTCCGAGTTGTTCTCCTGGTCTTTGCCAAGTCCCATGCAGTGTTGCCCATAGATATTCATCTTCTTCCTCCCCTCTTCCTCATCTCGGCCTGAGAGCTGCCTGAGACCCCCAGCAGTAGCTCCCAAAAAGGGAGGGGGAAGAAGTCAGCTTGCCGTGGGCTGACATCAGCCTTCATGCTGGAGGCAGCTCTTGGAGGAGAGGAACAAGGCCTAAGCTGGCCGCTGGCAGCAGGAAATGTCCCCATCCCCTCCGAGGGTTCCTAGCTGGAGCAGTTGCTCCCTGAGCAGGCTTGGCTGGGGTGTCCCTGTCCCAGAAGCAGAGGTGGAAGCCTACCTATCTGCTGAGAGCCTGAGGTGTCCGGTTGTCCATCCACCCCCCATCTGTCTGTCACACCAGCCTCATGCTGTCTATTTTCTTTGTACAGCTGAGGGTAAATCAAGGCCTAGCTGAAAATCAGCCCTTTCTGAGCAGGGTGCAGAGCTGCCAGGGCCACACTGGCTCTGTGCTGGGCTGCTGGAGCCAAAGGTGTCCCTGGTGCCAGTGCCTTGGGAGGGCACACGTTGCTCTTGCACAGTGGCTATTTGCTGCTGACAGTCATTTTTAAGCTTATCCTGAATCCCATGAAGCTTGTTTTCCTCCTTGATTGTGTTTCCTACTTGATTGTAGACTTGCCAGAGTTTGCTCCTTCCTCCAGGCCGTGAATAAAGAACTCCCCCCCTGAGCCGCCACACTTCTCATCAACTTGCCTGTGCAGGGCTTGGTTCTGCAGCCTGGGACTGCCAGGAGCTGGGAAAGGTTTGCTTGTGCTCCTTGTCTCCCCTGTGGGCCTGCGGTGACAACGGCGAGAGCTGTAGGAGACCGAGTCACCGTGGTGGTTGGAGCGTTGCTGTAGTGGGTAACTGCACAAGTGAACAGGGACAGCTGGGCCATGAGGGGCCCAAGTTGACAAAATCTGGGGGTTTGTGCCCATTACCGGGGGCTGTGCTGGCAAAGGAGAGCGGGGCCCCAAGGGTGGCGACACTGGCAGCGGCTGGGGGCAAGCGAGGGGCAGGGGGAGCTGGCGGGGCGTGCAGGGCATGGTGTATAGTGCCCCAGCACCCCCGGTGGGGTGCGGGAGCCTGGTTTACGGTGGCCCT
>NW_010171697.1:0-6775 GCF_000695765.1 Mesitornis unicolor | reverse complement strand
AACACTCTCTCCCAACTCAGTGTCATCTGCATCATTCCTGTTTACAGGAATATTTTCTGGAATCAGTGCGTGACTACGCCACGAAATGGGCTTGTCGGCTGGCACGTGACAGCACTGCGATCAGAAACGGTTGTGCCCGCCGAGGAGCGGCTGCCCGGGCTGTCACAGCACTAACGCACCCTTCGACAGCTGATGGGATCCAGCCAGGGCTCGCTCTGCCAAGTGCTCCTTGCCAACGTTGCCCACGCAAAGGTGGGCAGGGCCGCCCTTCCCTGCGGGTTGCCACAGTCTGCCTGCGTGTACAGAACCTCCTTAGCACTTCAGCTTGAGGCGCAGAGCATATGCTGGCAAATGAGCTGCTTCCCAAATAGGTGTGTGGAAATGTGGCAGGGGAGTGGGGGCAGCACCGGGCAGGATGAGAGCCTTGGCTGTTGGCACTTGGCGCTCGTCTCAGTTACGTATTAAGAGAAGGAAGGATCCCCGGCTGCTGCTCTGCCTCCAGTATTGGCTCTCCTTTGGCAGGCAAGCGTCCATGTGCTCTGAAATGCTTTTATCTTATGCAGTATCTTGCATGGGTAGCGGTGACCTAATTAAAAGGAGCTGTTCCAGGCTAGGAGTTGCCAGTTTACGGCCTGCTAGAGGTCCTTCCTTGTGTGAAGGAACAGCTTGCAGCTCATCTCTGTTTTGCTAATCTAATTTTGTTAATCTTGCACTTTCGAGGGAGTTTCTTCCCACTCGTGGACCTGAAGAGGTGGGTGTGTGAAGCTCACTTTGATTCTCTTTCTGTCTGACATTGGATGCCTGTGGCAGAGACAGCGACTTGAAGACTTGCTGCATCTCATCTCCCCTAACCGTGTCAGCTTTGCTGTAGTTGTCCGACTGCTTCCCAAGACCCTCCCCACACTGCCCTCGCAGCTTGCCACCCTCTGGCATGGCTGCAGTGTGTGGCAAACATGTTCTTACAGGCTTAGAGACTGGTCCTGTGGTTCCCACAGCCCAAACTTGCCCTGAGGGCCTCACTGAAGCCCTTTTTGGGCCTCTGCAGCAAGACTTTACAAGGAGCCTTTGGGGGTGGAAATAACAGGAAGGTTTTGTCTTCTAGCATCGACTGGATTGCACTGGGATGCAGTCACCCTAGGGATCTGGTCTTGGTCTCAAGCCAAGCTCAGCTTTTAAGCAGCTCTGTTACCCTTACGTGCAAAAGCAGGATTTCCCATGCCGTGTCTTCCCTGCCTTGGCCCCTGCTGTCTCTCGAGGCTGTTGGAGATGCTTGCTGGTTGTGACACTTCCTCAGGAGCTCGGGTAGCTCAGCCAGGAGAGAGATGACCTGGACTCATTGCGGAGTCAATCACTTTATTCAATTAAGTGATAAGTGTTTATTCTGCTGTCTGGAGGCGAGACGCAGAATTAGGTGCCTCGAACTCCGAGACTCCTGTGCCATCAGGTTAGATGTGACTTGACAAAGTTTGCACAGCTGTTTGGTAGGGTTGGGGACCCCAGGATGGGTGAGAGGGCTGGAGAGCCACTGAGATTCAGTCCTGTGGGAGCTACACGGTGCTTTTACCAGCCTGTCCAAGAAAGGATTCAAGAGGTGACTCGATCCACCTCCAAGAGATGGTGTGAGATCAGTCTAATCCCAACTGATGCCCACAGAAAGTGACCAGCAGCTGAAAGACTGCACACCTAAAGCAGAAAACAATTTTCTACTCTCCTTCTTTCGCACAGGTTTATCTGACCAGCGTGGTTGATGCTATGGGGCAGAGACATTTTCACTGTCCCTGGGGCCCTGGATCGTGTTGTGCTCCTTTGCTTGCCGTGTGGGCACAGAGTCCTGGGCAGGTTCCTGATGCTCTTCTGCCCCTGTGAGAACTGCAGAGCTCTGCTCCGTTCTCTTCACGTTCTTCTGGAGATGCTGCCGCCATTCAGGCCCTCCTCTGCCACCCAGACTTGCCCTCTTCAAGACCTTTGTTTCTGCCTGCCCCCGAACTCATTCTCCATTCAGCAGCTCGTTATCTTCTGACAGAATCGTGTCCCTGTCTCCTTTCATCTCATTGCCTATAGACCTCTTTACTGCTTGAGCTCGAGTTCCCGTCACCGCGTGTGATGCTCCTGTTTTTTCTGTCTGGCTGTGCCGTGCTCTCAGGGAGGTGACATCCTCCTCTTCCCCTGCGCCGAAGCGGCGTTCCTCTGTTTCTCCCTGCCTTCCTGCACCGTCCCCACTGTGTTTCCAGCACGGCACCGTGCTCCGTTCCCAAACGCTGTTCCTGCTCTCCTCCTCCACTCTGACTTCCTCAGCTTTATCTTCCAGAGGCAGGGAGAGGGGTGGATGTCACTGAACAGCTGCTCCCTTTCCCTTACAAATTCCTTGCGTCCCAGGGAAGGTTCTTCCTGCCTGATCTCCAAAAGGTGGTCTTAAGAGTAGATGCTGCAGTTCTGCTTTCAGTGAAATGCCCTCGTTCTCGCTGCAGCACTACGTGCTCTAGGAAAAACACGTTTTTGCAAGACAGGGTTCTCCCTATACTCTGAACCTCACTCCATCGAGCAACCAAAGAACGAGAGCTGTGCAAGGCAAGTGAAGCTCTGCTCTTCTTATTTTCTGCTGCCTGAGCCTGAGCTTCCAGTCAGGGACGTTACTCCCAAACTGCAGCTGCAGGAGCATCAGTGCTGTGATGGAAGCTGTGTGATTTCCCCTTCTCCACTCATGCAGCCAGTTCAGGACCGCATTTCAGCCTTCTCAGGCCCAGCTGTATCAATCAGACAGGTTAAATGGCAGGCTTGGAATAAGATTGAGGTTGCAAATAGGTTTCCTGCTGTGCATCTCTCCCCCCACCTCGCCTCCCAGTGTCGCCGAGGTCCTCCTTGCTGTGGGAGATGCCATCTTCCTCACTGTCCTGGTCTCTTGGGGAGCAGCTGCAGTGCGCCACTGCTATTCTTAGCTGTGGAGACAGCGTGCGAGTACCTGGCCCAGCAGAGCCGGAGCTGGTGCGCTGCTCTGTGCCCAGCAGATCTCAGATAAATTATCCAGAAGATCTTGGTAACGTGTAATTGAGTGGCTCTGCCACAGGCTGTGCTTCCAGCTATGTACACTCTGCTGTGCAGCAGGGCACAGTAATTGCTTGTTCCCCGGAAACCAAGAGCTCTGGGTTCGTCTCAAGTGATTGTGTCCTCTTCTCGGAGGTTTTGGAGGGACTCCTCAGATTCACTTACCAGATTTCATGCTTCCTCCTTTCCTGGTGGGAGGTCGCACACATCAAACCATTACCCTCCCTTGGCTATTTTTCCCGTCCTAAAGATGTTTTGTCACCTGGTTTCTGAAGCAGTCCATTCTAATGCAGGAATGAAAAGATCTTCAGATGCTGAGGGTGGCGGGGGGTGCCCTGATCACATCTTGACCAGAGACTGGCTCTGGATCCTGTGTTAACGCCCTAGGAGTGATCTGCTTTCTAAGGATCTCTAAGTCTTCCTCAGCACTAATCAAGCCACAGCCTTGATTCTCCATCAGGCCCCGCCGCTGCCCTGGGATGCACTAACAGCTACAGCAAGCAATGAGGGGATGCCCGTGGTCCATATCTGTGCGGGATTCGGGGCAGGACGCGCTGTTGCACCTCGCTGACAGGTTTTGCAGTTCTGCATGGCTTCTCTGCCTCTGTCCTGCCCGGCTCTGGGTGCGCTCCTGCTGCGCTGTCAGCCCCAGTCGGCTTGGCTCTCTCCCCTCGCTCCCAAAGGAAGGGACAGAGCTGTGTGTTGCTCCCCCTGCTCCCACAAGCGTGGAAGCTGCTGGCGCGGGCACCGCTGGCGGTTGGCCCGGCGAGGCCCTGGTACCGGCGCTGGGGAAAGGCGCGTGGCCGAGTGACCTGACTGATGGCGCCGTCTCCCTCTCTCTCTGCCCCAGATCGGCGGACCCCTCTCTGCCCGGATCTTCCGTTTCCACAGACTTTGGCAGCTGGCAGATGGTGACAGGGTGCGGCAGCATTCGGGAGCAGGCAATCCTGAGCGCAGACACCTCTCTCCCTTGCAGCTTTCCGGATGAGTGCCCTAGCACTTGCCTGTAAGTGTCTCGAATGCAGGATCCCTCCTTGGGTCTCTCAGCCGGCTGCAAGTGCTGGAACTTATCACCCTGGCACTTCTGAAGAGGCCTGGGAGCCCGTAATGAGCTGTCCTGGTTTCCTTACCTTGATGCTTTCCATCCACAAACGGAGTCACTGAGCGCTCTTGGCTTACACTGAACTCTGAAACAAACCGTCGTCATCTCTGCCTAATGGCAGGGGGGCACTTTGCTTTCTGTAGGAAGAAGAGGCTTTTCTCTCTTCCCTGAAGACACTGAATTTGGGCATAATTGAGTGCATTTGAGGATGCATGCTTGTCAGAACAGGACTGGTAACCCAGATTTTCTTGCTTTTGCATCTTGCTCGTCTCCACCTCCCTGCTGGGTTCAGATTCTCGCAAAATAAGAGAGGGGCTTTCCTTCTGTCACCCCGATTTTTGTCTGACTGCGCACAGCACCGTTTGCAGGTGCTGCGTGAGCCCCAGCATCTCACCGTGTAAAATGGCTGGGAGGCAAATGTTCCTCCGCAAATAGAAAAGCCACCTCGGTGGAGGTTTGAAAGACAGGAGATGCACTTTAATTGCTATTAGAGGAGAACCTTGGCTCATGCCTTCGGGCTGCAAACTCTCAATCAAGACACTGAAATGGCAGATGAGGAGCTGCCACTAGTGAGCAATGCTCGAGTTGTGCTGCCAAGCACTTGTGGTCCCTTACCAGGATCTGAGTACGTGCTTTGGAGGCAGAGGGCAAGCAATGTGAAAACCAACGTCTCCTGTGAAACCGGCTGGCTGCCCTGGCTCGCCCTCTCAAGTTATGCTGGAGCAACAAGACCCGTGAATTGGCAGATCAAAGGGTTATGAGAGATGCTGGACGTGGCCTGGCCAGGATTTGCTCTCCTCCTTTGGTTGAGGATGCACTGAGCTGCCCCTGCAGTGGTTTGGAGATGGGTGAGGGAGCAGAAGGGGCTGAAGGGTGGGCATCAGAATTAGTGACCGCGTTACTGGTAGCGGTTGGTGGCTGCTGATCACCAGTGAGTTGTTGGTGCCCTCCTTGGAGCTGGATCTCACATCAGAATATGGGACTCAGTGGAAAAAGATGTGGATTCAAGTTAAATCTGCCTATGCTGAGACCACAGGCTCGGCACAGCTGGGTTCAAAGGAAGGGGAGCAGCGCTGGTGCTTCTCCCTTGGGTGCACAGCAGATGCTGCGAGTGCTCTGCGCTGTTCAGCCTTTCACCAGAGCCGGGGGTGCTCGGGGGCTGGGGACCCCTTGGCTGCGGGTGCTGGGACCAGGCGCTTTGTGGAAGGGATGGAGAGGTCCCAAGGATGTTGTGTTGAGCTTGACCCAGGGCCTCCACTCTCCGTTTGCTCTGCATTAGCTCCGTTTTCTCAGGAGCCCCTTGTGCTTTTATCGCAGATTTTCACAGCCCAGCATCGTATGAGTTTTTGGAAAATCAAATTCCCTTCAAGTTCCCACTTTACATCTCAGCTGGCGGCGGCTCGATGAAGGGACGCTTTTCACAGCCTCCTCCTTGTGCTTGTGTGGGGCTTGTCAGGGCTGACTTGGAGCTGGGGCTTTGACAGCCTCCTCTCAGCCCGCGCCCCGAGCTGCCGGCGAGCGGGCAGGTGCAGAGCGCCGGGGATGCGGCAGGGAAAAGTGCCCTGCAGCCTCCCTGGCTGAACTCAGAGGGAAACGGTGCTCAAAGGGAAACGGTGCAGCCGCTCTGCAGGGCTCGGTGTCGGCAACGGCCGCTCAGCGCTGCGCCTTTGAGCGTCTCGCTTCCCAAAAGAAATCTAAGAGTCTAAATACAAAATTTGCCCTGTAATGAGGTGCAAGAGCCAGAACACACAGGACCCAACTGCTGCACACTCTGTGCGTGTCACATTTAAGATCGCTGGGTGCAAGTAGGTCCTGCTTTCATGTAGCTTATTTTTAACGCTAGCAGGTTTGCAAGCTCCACATCCTAATTAAGTTGCCAAAAAGCATCTTTTTAATGTGTTTAGATGTGTTGCCTTTGCCCTCTGGCTTCTCTTTATTATCAGACACTGTAAACAGCGGCCCGGTTGGCTGCCTCGGCATCGCTTGCTGTTTATAGGCCTCCCACCATATCCTCTTGCTGCTGTTTCCGGACCAAAGCTGTTGGCTGTGGGTGGTTAACACTTCCATTCAAATGAGCTGTGCCAATTTATAGCCAGCCCAGGCGCTGGAGAGATTAAAGAGAATTTTTGATGGGGAAGGTTTGCGCTGTGCCCTTGGAGTGACCTTTGAGGGATGTCTGATTCTCTCTGGGAACCACCAGCACGGTGCAGCAAGGATCGCTTCGGGCCGGGGCTCTTGCAACAGCGGCCTCTGACCCCTGGCCTTGCTTTCCCTTGCTTCCCTCGGCTGAAGTCTCACCTTCCCTCTGCTCTGTGCCCCTAACCAGGTGCACAGCTGAGCCAGAGAGGAGAGCAGGTCCTGGGGGAAGCTGTGCCCTACTCTGCATGCAGCCCTTCTGCTCGCAGAGAGCAGCCATCCTGGGGAGCAGAAGAAAAATGCCGCTCTGCTCTCTTCTTTCTGCTCCTTGGGGCTTTTCTCACCTTATCACCCCCCCCCCAATGTACCCCCCTTTCCCAAAGCCATCTGTGCTGACACAAACACGAGAGGCTGGGGCTGGCGGGAGCGAGGGATGGTCGGAAATGGGTTGGAAGTGACTGTCCAGGCATGGCACATGTGGCCAGGCTCCATCTG
>NW_010171696.1:10700-10930 GCF_000695765.1 Mesitornis unicolor | reverse complement strand
ATTATTATTATTATTATTAATTATTATTATTTTTGGCTTGTTCTCTATGTGCACAGGTGACTTGTAGAGCATGTGCAGGACGAAAACTGTATGAAGCAGCCTAAAACCCATAATAAAATATTTGGTGAACGACCCTTCGCATCTGCTTTGAAATGACAGTGTCGGTCTCAAGCCCGCCAGTTTACGCAGAGCAGATCTCCGATGCCACGGGTATTTCAGCATCGGCTCGG
>NW_010171696.1:6027-10564 GCF_000695765.1 Mesitornis unicolor | reverse complement strand
AAGGCATCGACGCGGCTTCTTCTCTCTCAAGGTTTTTGGGATTATCGTTGGATTTTCGGACAGGGATGAGAAAAAAAAAAAAAAGGGAAGAAGATTGAGGGGTTGGGGGGGAAAAACAGAGAGAGAAAGAAATGTTTGGGGGCAGCCCCGCCGGGGAAACCAAGCTTCCTCCTTCACCTGGCAAATGCAAAGAGAAGAGCAGGAATTTAACAGCTTTCCGTGCCCTGGAAGGGCTGGATCGGGAGCGAAATAACCCCAAATCCCAATCCCTGCGATCTGCCAGGGGCTGTCCCCACTGTCCGCCTTCTTCGCTTTGTTTCCCGGCGGTTTTCCTGAGGGAAGAGAGACCGCCGGGGCCGGGGACCGCGCTAAGCTTTTTCCCCCAGCAGAAGGATTTTATATTATACAATTTGACATTGATCTTTAAATCGCTTGAGCTGTGCTTTTTTTGTCCGCTCGTTCTCATCGCGTTTAACTTCCCTGTCCTCAGAGAGATGCCTCCCCGTTAAGCTGATTGCTCGGCTCGTTTTATTTAGCAGCCGAAGCCTTGCACCGGGGGAAGCCGGGCGGAGCGAACCTGCGGCGGCTACCAGACCCCCAGCAAAGCCCCGGCCCCTGCTCGGCTCGGAGGCGGCCGGGGACTGGGGGCACAGGACCATTTCAGCTCTGTGACAGATGAATTCAGCCGTGCTGCCTTTTATCGGGAGGGATATTCCCGTCTCGGCAGTAGCTTTCCCCCTTCTAATTTTACATTTAAAGCTTGAAAAACATTGGCAATGCCGATGTCTAAATCCGCGTTTCGTGCTCACCACATCTGCGTTTGGTTTTTCCTCCCATCACAGGGACGGGGTAGGTAGCAGGTATTTATTAGCTGTTTTTTAAATCCATTTACAAGCAGCTGTTTCCCTGGCAGGGTGTCATTCGGGCTGTCGGAAGAGGTAAATTAGGTGTCTATTGCGAGTGCGGCAGTACGGGTGGCTGGGGCGGGCGCTTCCAGCTCCTTTTGGTGGGCACCCACCTGCGGGAGGGGCCGGGCCCTCCTTGCAACCCAACCCCGAAGAGGTTTGTTGCCTTTTAAATCCCACTGGCTGCAAAAGGAGCCCGGCTTTGCTGCTCAACCCTCAAACGAATTGCGGGTTTTTCCTGCTTTGGAGTTGGTGGGTTCGCTTCCGACCCAGGAGTTTTCTTGGGGAGCAAAAGCAGTTTTCGCCCTCAAAACGGAATCGGCTGTAACCCGCCAGCGGATCGGCTTGTACCCCGCCGTGTTTCTTATTTCGTTCCCCGGCAATCGGTGAAGCGGATGGCGATTTCTCCGTTAGCTTCTGCGGGCAGAGTAGCCGGCGTTTATTGTGGGAAACTCAAGCTTTCGGAATATATATAATATATATAGAGAGAGGTGGAGAATTATAGGAACATACTCGCTCAGCCTCTGATAACGCGGAATTTCTTTCTAACTCAAAAAAACTGGAATTTGGGACAACAGGCAGCGGCGTGAATATCCTATATTTCGACAAAGGGTGGCAGTGGTATAAAGGACGCTGCATCCCCCGAGTGGGCTATGGAGGGACCCACTCGCGGTTGCTCCGTGTCCCCAGTCGCAGCGAGGGCACGAATCAGCGGTCGTGGGGGGGAGTGGGGGGGAGCGGGGCACAGAGCCCCCCTGGGAGGAGCAAGGTGCTGGGGTGGGAGGATCGGGGGCGCTGAGCACCCCTCAGCCTTGCTCCTTCCCCGCCGCAGCTCCGCAGGGGCCGGGGCCGCAGCCGGCTCTACCGGTAAGACCCACGGAAGAAAAACCGCTTTTTCCCCTCCCTCCCCCTCTTTTTTTTAACTTGTGCCCTTTCCCTTCCCGCATTGAAAGGGAATGCCCTTCTCCTGTCGTTTTCAGCATTTTTTTCCCCTAAAGATCAGCCCAAGCTGCCGCCCTCCGGAGCTTTCGGCTGTTTCAAAAATAATAATAATAATCGAGGGAAAAATAATAATCATAATCGAGGGAGAAGGGAGGGGAGCTTGTATTTACATTAAACAAAACGCTCCGAAAAGGGTCGCTAAAAAGTCTGCCTTGACCCCTCTCTCTCCGGTTTAACAAAGAAGGAAAATATTGTTTCAAAAGTGAAGTGAATGGGGAGGGCAGAGAAGAGAAACAGCTTTTCCTCTATTCAGCTGGGGAGGGCGGGGCGGGAGAAATGTTTGAATATTTCCGTTTCTTTTGAGAAGCGGGGCAGCCCCGGTCAGGCCTGAATGGGAAAGTCTTGTAAGCGGGCTGGGAGGCTGTCAAACTCCTCAGAGTAATCACTGCTAATGAAGGGGGCTCCAGCCCTCCCTGGGACAAAGGATGCTTACGAGTGCTCGCCGGGGTTGAATAGCTAATAAGTTTGCAAGGGCGAAAAATGAGTGAGCTGTCGGCAAATTGATTTTGCAAGAGGAAAAAAAAAAAAAAAAGGCTTGCAGGTTGGGGAGAGCCCGGCCCCGGTGCAGCTGGGGACAGAAGGCCCACTTAGCCGGGGTGCATTGTCCCAGCCCGGCGCTGCAGAGGAGGGCCGCTGCTGCTGTTTTGCTGTGGAAATCGGTGCGGATGGAGGGCCGGGGGATGCAGGAGCCTTGGAAAAGCTGCCCTGGGCTCTCCAGGCCGGGAGCGCTGCCCCAGCTGCTGCCTGGCACAGGCGGCTCTCCCTGCACGCCCATCTTCACGCTCCAGTTTGCACCAGTCCTGCAGAGCGCTTGTCCCAACCCCATCCCGCAGAAGGGAGTGACTGTTTCCTAATTGTTCTCCCACTGTCTTTTGCCTCTTGTCTAACTACAGCATTTTCTTTGCAGAACAGAAAAAGGGTGGATGTCTGGAAAGCGACAGAGTATTTTGCCGCCACCAGCCCCTTGCTTGGCTGGGTGGGTTCCCTGACAAAGGGTCTGCTTCAGCTGCCTGCACTGTGAGCTGCCTGGCATCAGGGGTTAGAAAGGGGGCTCGGCTTTTTGGTAAGCCCCTTTGTGTGACAAGGAGACAGCGTATCTCATAAATGGGAGAAGTATGAGAGTGAGCTGCATTTTGGACCTTTCATGCATCCAATTAAAGGCTTGGGATGATCAGGCTCTGTCGCAGATCCCGTTACCCCTGGCCGGAGCAGGGGTAATGCCGAGAGAGAGAGCGTAATACTCCCCAGCAACGTCTGGACCTGCCTCTCAGCAACGCCAGGCACTGGCTTCTTTATTTACATGTTATTTCTTTCTTTTCCAGAAGATCCAAATGTTTTTGCTGGAGGGGAGGATGGAGGTTTGGGACACCAAAGGGAAAGGGTACTGCGGGGTGCAGAAGCTGCCAAACTTTGACCTGTCCTCCCCCCTGCCACTCTGCAGTCCCAGCACCCACACTGGAGCCCAAATCGTGGGCTGACCTTGGTGTGTCCCCCCCAAGTAGGGCCTGGAGGGTGAGAGCCAGCTGGGAAGCAAGGGAAGGAAGATGTCATCTTAGATCCACCGAGGGATGCAGCACTTTGTGCTCTATCAGCATTTACTCTCCACACTGGGGTGATGGATAATGTCCTTGGATTTCTGCTCCCTTCTGTTTCAGGACAGGCTGCAAGACCCCCAGCAGAAGGCCAGGAAATGTTTCTGCTCCCTTCATCGCTTGCTACATTCAGCCTAAGCCTCTCCAAAATGCAGAAATTCCCGAGAGAGCCCATTTTAACCCTGCTACGTTCTGATCTGTGACACAGACCTCTCTAGCACACATCTTACCCTGCAAGAAATATTATTTGGATTGAAGTTTCCAGCTTCAAGCCTTATAAAAGCAAAGTGAGCTGACATATTTGTCCCCTCTGCCTCTTCCCAGAAGTGGGGGAGAGGCACCATGGCCCCACAACCCTCCACACTTCATTAATTGTCTCCTTACACTTAGCAGATCTGGTGCCACTCCATCCCACTGTATTCAGCCCTAGGGCACCAGCCTTCACCACTGCTTCCACAGTTTCTGTCCCAGAAAGCCTATAAATGGTGACAGTCACCCCATGTTCTCCCCTCACAGCCTCTTCTCTCACTGTACCAAGTAAAACTCAAGAGGCTTTTCTTGCATCTTGGGATCGCTCCATAGCACTGAGCTAAACCCACCCCTGTGGCTTTCCCCGCTGTGACCCACGCACACTGCATGGATGGGATGGGGTCTACACCCTCTCCGTTTATGGCTGGAGGAAAAGCGTTTCCTCTCCAGTGGTGCCTGAGGAGGGGCTTGGTGAGACCTCCAGGACTCCCTCCCCATCGTGTCTATCCCAAGCCAAATAAAGATGGAGACAGTGTCAGGCAAGACTGGGAGCTTGCTATCAGCAAAATCTGGATTTGCAGCTCACCCACAGACAACCAGGAGAGCCTTGTTGGTAGGGTGTCTCCTGGAGATCAGGCTCATGGGGGGGTCTCCTGCCTTCAGCGTGTCTCCACCCAGCACAGACTCCTGACTGGAAAACATCTGGCAGGGTTTTAGCTCTTTTTCATCACAGTACAGACCTGCCATGGAGCAGGCAGCCACTTTGCCATGTCTGTCCTATTAAATGTC
>NW_010171696.1:0-5996 GCF_000695765.1 Mesitornis unicolor | reverse complement strand
ATTCCTGATGGGGGTCCTGGTCCATGCCTCTAACCCTCCAAATAGGGTGGCTGTGTCCATACTGCAGACAGGAAAGGCTCCACGCCCTGCGCTAGCTATTGAGCTGCGTCCCAGGGACCATGTGGGACAGCTTTGCCTGGTCTGAGGTAACCCCATGCCAGGGACTCTTTTAACGTTTTAATAGGATAAGTGATGAACCTCAGTGCCCTCATACGTTTTAATGTACAGATACAGTCAGACTAAATCACTTGAGGCATCCCAAACAGCCTAAAGGATTTAGACACATCTCTTTATTTCCATTTAAAGCTGTTCCTCCTGATAGTTTTGGTTTGGATTTAGGGTTTTTTTTGGTTGTTACTTGTTAGAGGTCTGATACAAAGCAAAGATGTGAAAAGAGAGGTTATCATAATGTAGTGGTAGGAGCAGAATGGGAGCATCCATTTGCCCTGAGCACCCCCACCTTATTTTCACTAGTCTCAGAAGGTCCAAACCCTTAGAAAACTTCATGCGAGCTGAACGCAGGTTTTGGAGGGTGCCTTCAGGAAATGCACAGCCACTGCTGGGATCTGCATCTGCCTCCACACACAGGTATTGATCAGCAGAACAAGCTTCTCAGCCTTTATTCGATAACTCCATAGTAACCCGCAGTAACACACGATCTGGGGCTTCACTAGGACAAGTGGAGAATTTTATTCTAGTGCCACCATCTCTTTTTCAAGACCCAATGATTTCAATGGAGATCTCTACAACAGGAGAGCAGGACATGATTTTTTCCATCTGGAAGGCTTTTGCTGCGTTGAATCTTATTTCAATGACCATTAGTTGCTCCATTCAGAACAAAGACACCTCGTTCCTCCCAACTTCACCTACTGAAATACATGTGCTTCTTCAGAAGCAATTCTTGAAATGCTCTCATACCTCATAGTTGTAATACCAAGGTAGCTGAGGACAGAATGGCAGCTCTTCTTCTGGAACACCATGTTGTGGAATAATTCCCCATTAAATGTATAGTGACACCAGCCACACATAGGGACACACAGGTCCTGTGTTTTTCAGACACTTCAAAGATAAACAAGGACATGCAATCATTCTTCAGGGAGCAAATTGCTGTGTCTACAAGCTGGGAAAAAAGCCTTCTTGTAAATATCTCTATCAGGACGGTTACACTGGAAAACGCTTTTCAGGCCAGGTTGTTTCTTAAGCCAGTTAGAAGACTCTGTGGGTTGCGTTTCAAAATTACTTTGGCTTACAATCACTTTTTCCTGTCCCTATTCCAGTGCAGGTTGTCAGAGGGTTCCTGGAGCCACCATGGGGATGGATGTCCCCAAAACTGACATAAGGAGGCTGAAGTCCACAGGTTGCCAGCACGGCCAGTGGGAGAGAGAAGTTCTCAGCAGGTGACCCAGAGCACCTAATCCCACTCTAGTTACGCCGGCGCAGTAATCCGGCTCTGTCGATCTGGCTCTGTTGCCCAGAGAGACAGTCCCACCCTCCTCCCCCTCCATCCTCAGCAGCAAGAAGATCCAGGCAGTTTTAACCAAGATCAGCTCTCTAATCAAGTTCACCGCCTGCGAAAGCTCGTCTCTGCCTATTGACCGCAGAGGTAGATGAGACTCTCGAGGACAAAGTTGAGTTTCCGTGAGTATTGTTCCTACTCAATTGGTGATCCTATTTATCCCAAGCGCTGAAGGTGTGATGCTAACTAATTTGGTTGTTAAGCTTAAACTACTGGAGTATTTCTCAGCAGGCTTGTTTGGTAGGTCACTTGTGGGTCAGAAGTACCTCAGGGCTTCAGTAGTGAGATATCCTCTGTAGGGAATGGTTCTTGAAGCAATATTAGAGTCAAATTGGTACTTGCAAGCACATAGTGCATGGCTCTTTGGCAGATCTGCTCACCTGTTTCCAACTTTCTGAAGCTATTTTTCCCACTAGTATTTCACATCATTACTACACAATGCTAATAAACATTCCTATTTCAGCATTTTAGCTGATCTCTGCCATTTTCTTTTGGCTTCGCTTCTGCTGGAAACTCACTGTCTCCAGGAGCTGAGACATCAACAGACTCATTTCTTTGTTCCGAAAGCTCTTTGCTGAAGAGCTGAGCTGCAGGAATTCAACTAAAAATCCTCATTATCGTGGTATCCTTGGTGTGCATGGGACTTGATGGATATGGTTCTTCACCCTGGGCCCCTGCAGCATTAGGTCTTGCCTTTCACCCATCCTTCATCACCTGTTGGCTTTCAAGCGCGTCATCTCAAAACTAAGTGTCTGTAGGACTGGGACTTTAAACAGATGAAATATAAAAAATTAAGGTTTGTAATGCAGCCTCAGAGTAAAGTGAATTAGCTGCTCTGTCTGTGGCTTGTTTTTTTAGAGGCAAGTATTTGTTCTATTACTTATTGATGTTGCTAATTGCCACTGGAGGGTTTGGACGGGAGGGGGAGCAGGCTGAGCTGCTGGACGTGAAACCCTTCTGAGATAAATGAGCTCTGAGAATAAAGAATTTGATGTAGCAGTCCTGCAATATGTGCCACATTTTGCAAAGGCATTCAGTGCTTTGCATCCCCTTGCAAAGAAAGAAATGTCAGTGCTCAGATCTTTTATTTAGGAAGCCACAAAAAATAGTCGCTTCATTTTAAAGTCCTGAATGTGAAAATACTGACCCGAGAACTTGGGTTTGGGCACACTTGAAAGAGCAAAAAGTCCATTTTAAAACATTTATTAAATGTCTTTCATTTTGGAAAATAAAATTGAAATACTCAATGTGGGATGAGAACGCTCCAGCCAGGAAAACTTTGCTTTCCTGAATCAAAGACAAAAATCTTCCTCTCTCTGCCCACACACACACACACACACACACAGGAAGGGGAGGAAGGAGGGTGCGAGGGAGGGAGCTTTTAGTGTTCTGTCTAAACTAAATGTCTGTTACGGAAATAAACACGCTCAAAGAAAAAAACCCCATTGCATCCACATTAGACATTTAGTATGTTATTTCTTTACATGTACAATATACATCTTTTTATATAGCTGATAGCTCTTGTATTGGAGCATGAACATTAACCTCCTACAACTCACCTTGGTTTGCAAACTGCAAGAATCAATTCACCTAAGATGGATGTTCACATCTAGTTAGCTTTCTGCATTATCTCAGCTGGAGAGGTCACTAAAAATAGTTGTATAGCACTTTAAATTTTCAACAGAGAGACTTTATTATCGTTTAGATCCATCATCGTTACTTTACCCACCATGGCTCTTCCAGCTGAAATAATGCACAGAGCTGGTAGTGGCTAAGTGTTTTCAGAGTTCACGCACTGATAAGCAAGACAGCTTGGACAATATCCGAATTGCTAGCAACAGCAAACCGAGCAAGCTGCATAGACAGTGTAACACCGGTTCAGTAAACCCCCACTGCTTCAAGCATTGCATCAAAAATGCCTTTTGTTTTTCCTCCTCTCTGCTCTCCTGCACCGTGGGAGCAGGACTGAGCTGACACTGGTGCTGCCCCGATCCTGCAAACCACTGCCCTCCTGAGCAGCAGCCTCAGCCCCCTGCCCCCCCAGTCCTCCTGAAGTTGCTGAGGCCATTTGTGCCGAGAAGCATGGAGGGGCTGTGGGGTTACGTCCGCATTGTGCCAGACAGGGTGACAGAAGAAAGGCTGCTCTTAATGGCGCTGCAGCGTAATTTTCATTTGTTATATTCATTAACAATTTCCTGTGCTTTGTTAGGGCTAAGTCACCTTGCCGAGGCTCTCATGGCCTCCCAGGCATTGGAACTTGCTGTTCACATGTCACCTCTATATGTCACTACACATGGATGTAGATACAGGTTTTGGCTGTTCAGTTCTGCTTGTGTTACCAGGCTGACTCAGCCATTAGAAGGTTTCTAAGTTTCACCTTCCAGGCACGCACACGTGAAAGCCCAGTGCCCTGGCCCAGGTGCTCACGCTGGCATTGCTGACCCCAGTTATTGTGTATATTTATTTAAGCAGTGGGCCAAGGCTCAGAGAAGATATGAAGTGCCTGGGAGCATCAGCAAAGTGTCAGAAGACACAATGAGCAACAGAGCAGACTGACTCCTTGGTTACATTGCAAAGTAGGTGTAATT
Organism: Mesitornis unicolor; assembly: GCF_000695765.1. NCBI lineage: Eukaryota > Metazoa > Chordata > Aves > Mesitornithiformes > Mesitornithidae > Mesitornis > Mesitornis unicolor. The sequence goes on along the minus strand of NW_010171696.1, from coordinate 1,892 downwards.
AGTGAAATGTTTCATTTGCTGCTTTAATAAAATGGTGTGAATTATTTGTTGCATATATAAACATTCCTTCCTTCAGCATTAGCTGCTGAGCTCAACATTGCATCGTGCTGTCAATTCATGCCAGATTCAAACACATCTTAAGATTAACAGACAGATTCCTGTTGACTTCAGTGGCCGTTAGGTCAGGTCCTGATACAACATGAAATTGCAATCTGCAGGGGTTTAATTAATGGGAAGCTTTCTAACAAGATGCATAGCAGAGTCTAAGATAAATCTCTTTCCACTCTTGCAATTCTGCATCATAATTCCAGAAGGGTTTGTGCTGACAGCTACTAAGAGAATCCAGAGAGTACCTCAGTATCTTGGAGCCTGGTGAAATGGGCTATAGCTTTCCTATCAGAGGTAGAAGAAATCTGTCTCGTGGTGGGTAGCAAAATGGATAGGTCTTTAGTTGTGTCAAAACAAAAAGACCCCAGGCTTCTTAGTCTGAGTGGTATATAAGTCAAATGAAAGTTAGCTGTCAAGCAGAAGTTTGGGTACACTCTCAACTGCCAACAACTTCTTGAATGATAGCAGAAGTACACACCTGTGTGTGTTGTGTGGCTGTATTCCTGTCTCTCATCTCTGCCTCAGGGAAATTTCAGGAACTGGTCCTAGAAAAACAAGAAACCTGAATATCTTTATCGTGCAAATGTTTGTTCCCAAAGAGGGTCCTTCAAGGGTTGCTGTTCACACAGGTCAAGACTTATCATAGCCAGCTGGGCTCTGCTAATACCCCAGGATGCAAGCTCCAGGTTTGAAGGAAGCCGATGGGCCTTTAAGTCAGGGATCCAACAGATTAACAAAGCTCTTAGTAAAAGTCTGCAAATGCAGAAGTCTGTAAACTGAGGTCTGTATCGATATGATGGGTTAAACGTGGCTTTTACGTCCAACAGAGATGAAACACACAAATGGCCTAGCATTACACACACTCAAAGAGCAGCATTGTCCCTGCCCTGGCCCCAGCTCAAACTGTGTCCCGGTGGCCTCTGCCACCAACTCCAGGGCACTGGGATCCCTGCAGCACTGAGGCATTAGGGATATCGGACCTCAGACCCCTTCTTTCTGCTCCTTCTCTTTCCCAGCCCTCTCCCATCACCCACTGACAGCCCCTCTCCCCGTATCTCTCTGGAACTTCTCTAATCTCCCCCAGGCTCACAAAAAAGATCAGGCACCAACACACTGCTGCCACACAGACCCCTCTGCTAACGCCGCACGCCTCCTTCGCACCACTGCCTGCCTTCACGTCACCAAGCCCAGAGGTGAGCCTGACCTGACAGCAGAAAAAGGAGATGTCAGGAAAGCACAGAACATCACCGTCCTGTGAGGGTCCCCCTCAGCAAAGGACATTCTGAGCCAGAATTGGATTTCTCTCCCACAAATCTCCCTTTGAATGGTGGAAAATTTTACCAACCACAGCGTCTCATGTCTCAGCATACCTGAACGTGGAGCTTGCATTCAGCACAGCGAGTTCTTGTCTATCATATAAATGATATGGGGCAAAAATGGCTAAATTCAGGCAGAGGGGAGGAGATGGTGCTGGAGCACACAAAAACCAGCCAGTGGGGACTGTCCCTTTGCCTTTTGGGAAGGGGCAGCAGCCTGGATTAGGGTTAAACGGATTTGTGCTTGCAGGACCCTGGGCCTTTAATTGGGTTTTTTTTTTTAATTCCTGTAATCCTGGATGATTTGAAGCAGATGCTTTGAGATTACTGCCAGGCCCAAAGGTGACTGCTGGAAGAAAACAGTCGGTGCCTGGCTGGCAGCAGTGTGGCAAACTGGGGGTCTCACTGTGTTGGGGGCCTTCTCTTCTTCCATGCTGCTCAGAATCACAGAATCACAGAATCTCAGGA
>NW_010171695.1:18271-19900 GCF_000695765.1 Mesitornis unicolor | reverse complement strand
ATTCTGTGATTCTGTGATTCCCCCTCCACTACAAATCTACATCCCGAGAACCAGGATTGTAACAGAGACAGCAGCTTACAAACCAAGTCTTCAAAAAGACACAATCCCACAGAAATACTAAATGCTTGTACAAAACTGCACATACTGCTGGTCAAACTTTGAAAACAAATGAAAGAGCAGACTAAAGTTAGCCATGATTATTTGAGAACTTCTGACCTTGATCATGTACTCGATACGGCTGTGGGAATGTTTTTCGATCACAGACTCAATCCAGATCAGTGGTTTTACCTAAGGGGAAAAACACTTCACAGCTGTAGCTTCTACTTTGACACTGTCATGAAAACACAGCTTTCTCATAAAGCTACACTCAACATGTGAACCCCACAGAAAACAGCAAGTCTGTGGTGTTGGAAATGACAGACAAGTTGTATAATTATTTTTTAAAAAATAAAACCACACGTGGGAAAGCACTGATACAGCAACAACCAAACACTACAAGAATTATAGGCTTACAAAGATATGTCTCAGGCTAATCCCCAAAAACAAACACTTGCATTCCAAAATATTTGATAATTTAACACACTAGGGACTGAACTGTGACAAGCCCTAAAAATAATTCAAACTACTGCCCTTAAAATAAAAAACTGCATGTTATCGACTTCCTCTGTATTGAATTTTTCCCTTTCTGAAAGGAAAGCTACCCTTATCACTGTGACTAGCATAGCCTAATAAAATCAAATGACATAAATACTGTTGTTGGCAAGCACAACATTCCAGCTGCCATTTCATCTTGTAGTTACCTTAAAAAAAAATAAGTCAAAGAAATAGTTATCTCAGAACCAGTTTCAATAGTAGTTAAAAAGACAGACTTATTGCCAAGTTATTTCTAAACTCATTCTTACTTCATCCAAAAAGAGCAGGCACAATGCTTTGCTATTAATGGTTGACTTGAAAAATACTATGCTGCCCAGCCTTTAAGAGAAATAAAATGAAGAGAAAAGCATTAGCAGTTTTGCTTACAACCTAAAACATTACCATATAAAAAAATGCAAACATCCAGACTTACGTGGGTGTTCAGACGATATGACATGAGTTCAAACTCTCCATCAGGTGGAATGAAAGAAATCGTCCTGTCGTTTTCAAAGCGAGAGAGACGAACACACTGGTGAAACTTCACATCTTCCAGTTCTACTGATTTACTTTTGCCACCTAGCAGAAAATACACAGTTCAGGGTGCTACACAAATTATATCCAAAGCCTCACTACAGCCAATTACACAGCAAAACTGTTGTCTGCTGACAAGCCTCCCTTCTAGCCAATCTTTTATTTAGCTTGCTCTAGGTTTTTAGGACTACAGAAGTCCCAGCAAAAGAGATGAGGAAGCCTAGAGGGTCACCGTGCATTGCCACAGTATTCCATCTTTGCTTGCTACTTCCAAACAAGACCTCACGTGGTTTTCTGCACTGATAAAAGGAATATTTATGTCATCTTAGATCAAATCCTTTCAGCTGAACCTCAAGCATCCCAAAAACCTAAGACTTTGGATAACATCTTTCATGATTACTGAGATATCACCAAAATACTCACGGCCTGTATTATCAAAGAGAACTTTGTCGTTTAAACCCAGGC
>NW_010171695.1:13947-18240 GCF_000695765.1 Mesitornis unicolor | reverse complement strand
TCCTGACAGAAAGACTCGCATTTTAATGGATCCAACTATCTCACTCCGTAATACATTTCCGTTGGCACTGACCTGAACAAAAACAAAGGTAAGATTGCTCTGATGTGATATGTCTCGACATCAAACAATATTGCCACCACATCCCCATGTCCCAGGTTTTTTCGGGTATCTTTCTCCTGAGAAATCAATCAAGCAGTGTAGAATTACACCAGGGAGGCGATGGGCATAGGCAGAGCAGGAAAGAGAGTATCAGAAGTTAATTTACATCCAAGTAAAGCATTATTTGTCTACTCGATGTCCTTATGAGTACTCCGTCATAAGGACTGACGTTGTTTGGAGCATCACAGGACTCTGGCCACAGTCAGACTTTTTGTTTCCAGACAGTAAGTCCTTTTCAACACTTCCTATTACAATTCTAATTAAAAGTTAAAGGTACCCACCAAAAGGTTAACAGACTCTATAACATCCAGGAACACCTCATTTTTCCTGTATTTGATCCCTTCTGATCTCCACGAAACGGCATTTGTAACAGTGGCAGGTGGACGTGGAGCTCCAGTTTCAAGTTTGTGACCTTCCTGAGTGATGTACCTTCACAGCCACAGAGTTGGCATGAAAAAACGAAAATTAATTTTATTGATAATTAGAGCAAGCCAAAGCATTTGTTTGCATACAGAAGAATGCTCAAAGTCTGTCACTGTAAGTGATGCAGACTTATACTTACTCTTGCAAAATTTTACTATCAGTGGTTTGTGGATAACCAAAATCCATAAGCTCGTCTAACAACTCATAAATAATAACAAAATTATCCCTAATGCTCTCTTCTTCCAACTCCTTGAAATACTCAGAAAAAACCTGAAAGAAAACAACAGGAGGAAGGGGAAGGAGGACATTAACTCAGGAACTATAGCACATTCAGAATGTATTCTTGCATCTAAAATAATAATTCAGAAAAAGCCCCAAACCAAATCTCATAGCTCACAAAGAACATTCTGTTCAGAAGATCAGCCTCAAGAAACTCATAAAACTCTTAAAAAAAGAGAGCTACAGAATCCTAAAACCAACTCTGAGCATTATGAAAAATATTTCTTCCAGGGTAACTATTTTTCATGCCAGGTGCAGATTAACCAAGCACAGAATCTACACAATACACCACTACTCATGCATCAAGTTCACATTTCTCCTCTGTGCTCTCAGGTCTTGTCCAACTACTTACAGCGTTGTGTCCCCTCCTCTGCCTACTCAGCTACAAAATATCAATTCCGTTAGTAGTGGTTAGGAAGAGAGTTCTATAAAATAATCAAATATAAAGTAAAAATGCTATCACCAGAGTTCTTTAAAACTGCAAAAGCTCTCTTTGCATCTATTTAGATCAGATTTAGATTGAACTGAAAAGGACACGGAGGTTACTTTTCAAATTTCATACTCACCTGAACTACTTTATATAAAAACGAAAACACCAGTGATACACAAGCATTTTTCTTAGAAGTTGCAACAACTGATAGAAGATGTTCAGGAAAATGCATTGAAAGTTACTACTAAAAAAAAATGTTTACTAAGCGCCTTTTTAAAAGCCTTTGAGGCGACTGGTGTTGGCCAAAAAAGAGTTAGTTAATTAGCAGTACTTCTGGCCTAACGAGATATGAAGAGAAACATTCAGGAAATTTATTAGAGTAGCGTAAAATTAATATAAATGCTTTTCTGTACCCCATACTGCTGGTATATGTTACACTCCATAAAGCATAAACCAACTTTATTTAATAAAGCTTCCTTATGTCACTTCACTCATTTTCTATTTTGCATTTAGACACAGACAACGAAAATTATACAGCAGCACCCAGCACATGCGAGCTCTCTGCAGTGTAAAGGATACGATATAAGTTGTTATGTTTAATCCACATAAAACGAACTCCTCCATGGGCTAGAATAGGAGAAAGTGTCCCCTCTTCTTCCTTTTCCATAAGGATTGGCATAAAATGCTCCACCTCGGACATGTCCACATCTCCGCGGTAATTCCGACAGATGAGGACCTATAGAGAGAGCAACAAAATCCTTGTATTTGTTCCTCTTTCATGAGATGATGCCATCACGCAAGCCCAACACACAAGGTATCTGAAAGACCTCTTTAAATAACTTCTAAAAAGTCACCAAGCTTCACTCTATCAATGCAAGTCACAATGCCAAAATACTTTGCTGATTACAATGCAAACCCTAATCTTTCATTGCAAAGTCATGTATTAATATTTTCTCGATTTAATCTTCACCTATTGCTGCACACGCCCTAATAACACTTTTAAGATGGGAAAACATGAAACTCCTCTGAGACAAACTACCTCCAATTAGGGTAGAGATTAATTAGCCCAGGTAGGATGCCCAAAGGCCCTGCTCCCAGCAGCCACCTCCCTTAGCAACTGCAACCGCGGGGCGCAGACCCAGGCCACGGCTGCCCGGTCACAGCCCGGCCCCGCAGCGCCAGGTAAAACCGGGGCTGGCAGCACGGAGCGGTCGGGAAGGAGAAAGCTGTTCCCGCAGACCCCACCGAGGCCAGCAGACCCCCACCGACCCGGGGCCCCTCACAGACCAGAGCGTGGCGGGGGGAGGTAGACCCGCCCTCCTCAGGCCCGCTGAGTCCCCCCCGCGCCCCAGGCCTCACCTTCCCCTTCAGGTCCAGCACGTAGACGGCGCTGGCCGACATCGCCCCTCCGCCCCTTCCCGCCCGGGCCGCCGTCTCGCCGGGCCGCACACACACCGACTTCCGCTTCCGGTACTGCCACTTCCGGCAGGAACTGACGGAACGAGAACCGACCGACTGCTGCGCAGAGGGTTCCGCTCGGGGCTCTGCCGCGGCAGCGAAAGAACATCTTGACTACCGAGTGCGCACGTTAAATAGTCCCGGGGACTTTTTCCCCGCTGGGAATTGGTCCCACAGCGCGGGCAAGCGGGGTCGGGGTCGTAGCCGCAGCCTTACAGGGGTGGGCAGGCTGAGGGGGAGCATCTCGGGCCCACCCAGCGACAGCAAAGAGGGAATATTTGGGGTTAAGAACAATATTCGGGCTTAAGAGACACGTTAGGATTTTAAACATGGAGCTCCACATCACCTCTCAAAGGGAGCAAGAATTGTAAAGGCTGGCAAGGCGCTTCAAACACTTCCCACACAAACTGTGCGCTGCCCCTGATGTTCCAGGCAAGTCTCCACCAAGACGAAGGATGAAAGCAGCTTTTTAATAAAAGGTTATATTGAAGTTACAAGTGACAGCAGACCCCTCCCACCTCTGAAAACTCTAGAAAGAAATGACACAAATTCTATCACTTACAAGAGCTTTTGCTATGTGACACTGTAAGACTCTTCACTTCCAAAAAGGAGAACTGGGAGTACCAAACAAACAAACATTTTCCAGCAACTTATTTTGACCTTAATCTCACTTTGAGCCCTAGAAATAGCCCTCTGCACCTACACAAATCGGAGCTCACAGGCCAAGAATAGACTGTTCAATATTTGGTTTTTAAAAAAACAAAGCAATAAAATAAGACAGTGTAAAGTCATAAAGGTTCAGAAAATATATTAAAGATTAAATATGGAGAATACAGAGATATACACGGCATGCCTGTTCAATACAAAACAAACAAAACACAGCCCCTGATGCAGAGCCTTGGGAAGCAGCCTGTTCACTTTGTCCAGCTGACTTTAGGAATGTCGTAATGCTCAGTCAGGGTATCCAAGTGCCTGTTGAAGTCCTACGGGAGAGAAAGAGAAAGAATACCTTTAATGGTTGGCACTGACATCACCACCGTTGAACCACAAGACCCTCTGTCGTCGTCCCCCCCCTTTTTTTTTCCCCCCTTCCGTGCTTCACAAAGGCGAAAGGATTCCTCCAGTCGGACGAGCCTCTGTGGTGACAAATACACACCGGCCTGAGTGATTCGGGATAATTTAGCTTACCTCCACTCGCTGCTTATGGGTTTTAGACGCTTTCTTCAGGATCCTCTCCATTTGCTGGAGAAAGACACAAGAGGGACCAGTTACTCCCAGCACTCGTAGCCTCTCAGGGGCTGCAATCTGAAGGGTCGACTAGGGCTTTTAAATCCCCACCCGGCCCCCAGATGGGGCCTGGCCCAGGCAGAGCAGCCCTACCCGCTTCTCCTGCATCTTCTCGTAGGCCCCTTGCGCCGGGGTCCGCTTGTCCAGGCCGCGCTTCTTCTCCTCCTCCTGCTTCTTGCTGCTCACGATCTGCTCCAGGATCTGAGCCTTGTCCTTCGCCTTCTTCTTCTTCCTGCGGGCAGCGGGCGGTCAGCGCC
>NW_010171695.1:6748-13793 GCF_000695765.1 Mesitornis unicolor | reverse complement strand
GTAGTCCGCCATGGTGCCACCGCGCGCCGCTCTGCGGCGCCCCCTGGCGGTGGCCGCGGCCCGCAGCGCCGTTGCCCGCGGTAACTCCGTGCCCTCACCCTCTGTGAGGGGAACAGGCCTGAGGGGAAGTGCAGACACCCGGGCTGCCCCAAGGGAAAAATCCAGTCCCAACCCTCCCCGCACAGCTCGGTCCACGCCGAACAGGGCAATTCTGAATAATTTTTGCTTGTATGAGGGCGCGCTGAGAAGTGAGGCCGGCGTGGCTTCACTGAGGGGAATTTGCCGGCGGACAGAGGCGCCCGCTCAGCCGGACGGTAGGAATGGCCAAGAAATTGAGGTTTTGCAGCCTGGCTGTGATCAATAAATAAGGCAGCCTGCCACATGCTGTAGTTGTGCAGGCAGTTGTTCCTCCTCCCCTTGTTTTTCATATTCCGAACAGCCTGTAAAATAACATCACATTTCTGTTCACATGTATAACTGTATACTCACAGGTATTTTCAGTGTAAAGGCTCTATTTTTCAGAGTAAAGGTCATATATATGTGTACCATGGTACACTAATTATTTTTAACTAGTGGTAATGTGTTATTAGCAGGTAATGCAGAAAAAAGCAAGTGAGCAGACTTTATAGATAACTACCTCCAGTATAAACCACCATTAGCAGTAGAGAGAAGGAAAGGACAAGGAGTTACTACCACTATTAACTGATTTCTAGCATTTGGAATTAATTCTTAAAGAGAAGAGACATTGCTAACACTTTTCAGTTATCTTACCATATCTGGAGGAATGAAAAAGCACGATCCATGAGGTCTACCTGCGGCTTCAGACACAAACAAGCAGCAATTAGTTACTTGGCTAAATACTGTAACATGAGTCTGCTGTGCATGCAGGAGACAGGTGAGTGATGCTGGACAAGAGCCTTTATAGCCACACTAAAGATTTGATGAAATGCTCCATTATGATACTTTGCAGGCTGTGGAATAGGGAAGCTGGTTACCTGATCCTCTGCTATACCTGAACCTCATTGTGGCAGCTTTTAATAACTGAATATCCAGACCTCCCATAAAGGTGCCTTTGAGGAAGGACTGATGGGACAAGAAGCAGCATTCAGAGCCAGAAATGGGCAACAAGCAAACCATTTTCACTCCAGAGCAACTGGATGCATATCAGGTATAAAACAAACTAAATGGCTCTTTGGGCAGAACATTGAATAATGGTGAGGGCTTTTTTAAGACAACCTGTTTTTAAAATTACTGAGAGTACTACATTACAGCAAAGACTTTAAGAATATAATTTGATTCTTACATCAAAAAGAATAAATAAAATAATAAAGAAAATAGTCCTACTTATATACCAAAAAGAAAGAGCATTAATGCTTGGCCATCTCTATTGCAATATAACTTAATTTAAGTCACTGTACAGAAAAACTTGGGGCTGATGCATGCTAAAAACTGCCATTACTTGTTATATCTTTTCTTATTTCATAGGACTGCACATTCTTTACAAGGAAAGAAATTCTGAGGTGAGTCTGGTATATGCATTTTGTGGGTCAAGGACAGAGATTGTCATAAAAACAGGTTACATATAGGGTGAGGTATTTTAAAAAGATTTGCCTTTGCACAGTCTGAGCATTTTTGTTCCTTTTTTATATACAAACCCTATGTTATCTGTCCTAAACTGAGCCAGAATTCTAAATTTTCTATTAAGGTACCAGTCTTCCTTTATTTCTCAAAAATAAATGTAACAAGTTATACTTTAGTGCATACTTTGACAGTTCCTCTCACCTTGTTTCATGACAGATGCTTCAAAGTATACTGTTATTCTTTGGAATACTTTGCCTGGTTTATGAAAACCTTAACAATCATGCCAAATTTTCTTCACATTTTCTTAATGTCTCCTTTTAAGGATTATACTGATACTCTAAGGTGCATTTTTCCCAAAGCCTTCATGCGCCTCATCGAACACTCCATTTAATCTCTGGCCAAGGGATCACTATTGTGTTCATGGGGGCTGAGAGCCTTCACTGAATACTGCAACTTCTCTCATGAAAAATACTAACCCAGATAGTAACATATGTAATATTGAAGTTGCATTGCCTTTCCTTAGCATTGGGCATACTAACAGAAGGGGAAGTGTTCAGTTTCTGCATCTTTCAAGATGCCATCACAGATTTTTTTGTAATTTTTCTGAAGGGCAGGGCACAAATGACAGTTTTGTACAGAGTATGTTCCTCTTTTGAACCTTGATAGCTGCAAATGAATTCTATACAGGATAAAATATGAATGGTTCTGTAATAACTGAAATATAAATCTGCCTTCTTTCCACATGGTAAATAGAGGCCAGAGCCATAACTGTGTCATAAGACATTTATTATTGATAAGGAACCCTTTAAAAATTCTGTCCTATTGTTCTGTTGGTAACAGCTGTAAACAGGATCCTTACAGTAGCACAAGATCTGAAGCAAACAGCATGCTGAAAAAGTGAATGCATTCAAATTATTATGCAAATTTTCTGTCTCTTTAACCTGAATTCTATGGAAAAACAAGAAGATACTTGGGGTGGGCAGAGATGGTCTCGGATCTTTTTTTTCTGCCCATGGCTTTAAGCATTCAGGGCTCTATTCTGACATTTAAACGGAATCTTTCCTGCTGCAGTTGAAGCCCATTATTTCTGGTCGCATTCTTTGTGGACTTGGAAAACAGATCCCTTTTGCCTTGCCAAAAGTTTTTGTGTGTTTGGAAACTAAATGGACCTTCAGGTTGAAGGTCCTGTACTTTGTTATCATAAACATGTAAATCATAACTACATTACATGCCCAAGTACCATTGCTGGCAACTTAGAAATAAATCTGAAACTTTGTAAAACTCTCTATCTACTGGTTTGGCTGCCTGAGCTGTGCATGTATCTTCACCTGATTGTCCTGTAAGGGTGAATGAAGGCTTTGCATTTTTCACCAGTTACACTATGTTTTTATTTTTAATACTGTCTCTTTCAGGGACTATACAGAATATGCCAAATGTTATTTAGTGACTGATATCATCCATCAGGTAAAGGATGCAAAGTGTGAAGAATGCTATGAAAAAGCACACACATTGTTCTCAGTGGTCTACGTAACTTGTTCCCTAACCAAGCCTTTCTTTCTGTTTCAGGCTGTTTTACAGATACCGAGATCTAGCCCCACAGCTTGTTCCACTCGACTACACAGATAAACCAGACGTGACACTTCCCTATGAACTCATTGGCAGCATGCCAGAGCTGAAGGTACGAAGCAAGGGCCACAACTGGAATCGAGTGACCCGTTTCAGTTTATTCTACCCTTTCTTAATAATTCATTCAGTACTAATTGCTGGGAGGCTGAAATACAAATAAATTTTGGCTATTGAAGTCAAAAGTCTTTCTGGAAGCTTCTAGCGGTTCCCTGAATACGCCCTGAAATTGCACAAAAGGTTAAAGAAGGCTGCAACGGGGTCTACCTCTGACACATTAGACAAGAACATAATAGCAGAAAGGGGAGTATCTGTCAAAAATGGGTTATAACAAAAATAATCTTGCTCCAGTTGTCTTATCTGCACATAAATAAATGCTAGTAAAGTCCCTTGCTCTTGTGTTGTTTCCCAGGACAACCCATTCCGCCAGCGGATAGCAGAGGTTTTCTCGGAGGGTGGAGACGGCAACATGACTTTAGATGATTTTTTGGACATGTTTTCAGTGATGAGTGAAATGGCTCCCAGAGACTTGAAGGCTTATTATGCTTTTAAAATTTATGGTGAGTGAGACATGCATAAAAAGCAAACTTTGGGGAAATCCTGCAGCTTCATGTAGAGATGCAAAATATTCATTTTGCCATCATAATGATTTCTAGTTAGGAATGGTTTTAATACAGCCTTTCTTTTCATTGCATTTGAATGCCTATTCTCTCTCCTAAAAACTTCTGGTCTTCTTTATCCTTTTGTCTCCTTTTTCATTTATTTGGGATTAGAATTTACTACAAAATTTACAACCTGAAATTATCTGTGGTTTTCAAGGGCTGTTAAATATTTAAGAAATACTTCTGTCTGCTGGGCTGCTTGGAAAAGTGCAGCACAAGGGATTTGGCTGCCCATAAATCAGTAGGGTGGTTTGGTAGGGGGAGGTGAGTGGCAGGGAAGCACACTCCTAGCACTTTTCTGTAAGGACAAGTTTAAAGATTTATTTTTTTTTTACAGTACCATTCTCAGTTATTTTCTGATCAGCTAAAGCCAAACAATATATCAAGCAAATAAACAATTTTTAAAAAAATTTATACTGTATATAATTCAGCAAAAGTTTTAAAAAAGTGAATTCTCACCAAAACTGAACAGCCCCTTCTCCTCCTTTCACGTCATACTCTTTCTTGCATTCGGTTCAGCGGTACTGATTTGCTAGAATGATTTAATTACAGCTAGGCTATATTTAGCCATTAAACTATTTACAATTATCACCCTTATGTATGATAAGAAGAAATTATTCCAGGATTTTTCTTTTGTTATTGATTTTTTACACAAGCAAATAACTGCAAGACTTCATTTATGATTAGGAAGTTCTACTTATACAAATATATAATGGCCTGAGAACCAAACCCTTCCTATTAGGTCTTGGGAGTCAACCATGTAAAATGCTGACTTTTGTCACTTTGAATGCATTTTGTTTCGTTTGACAGATTTTAACAATGATGATTACATATGCAAATCAGATCTAGAGAAAACTGTTAACAAATTAACCCGAAATGAACTTACCCCAGAAGAAGTTAGCCTTGTATGTGACAAGGTGATTTATGAAGCTGATGTGGACAACGATGGCAAGCTGTCTTTGGAAGACTTTCAGCACATGATAATACGAGCTCCAGATTTCCTCAGGTAATATTTGCTTTTGATTTCTAACACAAATTTGCTCTTAGGTTTTTTGTCAGAAGCCTCTGAAGTGTGTGTTTTACATCTCCTCAGCCATTACAGATCACCACTCTTCCCTGACAGTTTCTAGGAGAGGTGCCCACTGCAGACTGGGAAAACAGATACTTGAAAAAGTGTGGAGGCTTCTCGACTTGCTTTTGAACCTCCAATGTAGTTTTTACATAACAAAAAGTCCCAGTAATTTAAAAAGTTAGTATTAGCACTTAGGCTCCCTTGATAAGTATACAAGATCAGCTCACTCAATGCATAACACAGCCTTGATGTGGTTTCTGATGCACGTTTTATTTATTTACTGTACCTATTCTTTGCAAGTGCTCTGCGAAATAAAGCTTCCAATTTATTGTACAGTCCTAAGATTAATTGTAGTGAATCCCTCTGAATACAGCGATACATATGTGATCACTACTTCCTTTTTTTAATAGCACATTTCACATTCGAATCTGAATCTAGTGAAACGTGTAGACAGAAGTGCTTCTGGAACCTTCAACAGCTACTACTCCAACTGAGATGACTGTCTGTGAAAGAGCAAAACGAGAGGAGCAAAGAGGGCAATTTCTGGTAACTGAACCAGTCAGAGAACCCTGTCTCTTGTTCACCTCTTTAAAATGAATGTTTCACTAAGCTCATCATCGAGATTTCCCTGTAATTTAACAGAATGTCTATTCCACCCCCCCCCCAGCTACAGCAAAACTGGCCTAGACAGTGAGATGGGAAATATTTTTAAAGTTCATACACCACCAGGTAGTAAAGGAACTTGTATCAAATTATAGCTTCTAAAATAATTCCTAAGAAAATGCCTTATCCAGTAAAACCCCCTTGAAAATAGTTTAGAAAAATCATGGTTAATCAAAATGTGTAACCAACTCATCTGATCAGCTTTAATAGCCCTAAAAAAGTCAGTGAATCAACCTGCTAAAGTATTCTCCCAGTGTGTCACAGAAGCCCATTATCGGTTTGAGAGGAATATAAAGAAGAGAAGAGCTCTCAATTTCAAAATTTGTAACAAAAAGTCAACATAATTTAAATGACCAAAGAGCCTACCCCAGGCTCCTGTCCCTCTCTTCCATTTTTAGAGAAACCTTGTTTTCCACACAAGAATCTGTACAAATGATGAACAAGACTGACAAACTAAGTTTGTAAAATTATCTTTTTGTAAGAAGTTTATTTATTTATGCAGTGCTCAGGGTCCTGTACAAGAGTAAAAACATACATACTGTAATAAACAACAGTTTTGTTTTTCATACAAACATGAAAATCAATGAGAAGTGTTTAGGAAAGCAATCTTAATGTGGGAAAAGTGGCAGCCAAAAGTGGTCATTCTAAAAACACAGTTTACAGTTATTTTTAAAAACATCGGGATGCATTAAGTTCCCTTCCAAACAAAGTCGTAAGTCCCAACTCACGCTCAACTTGGAGCACGATTCCTGCAGAAAAGCTGGAGGGACCAACCCGCGGGTGTCACCTACAGGAACAACAACTGCAGTGATCACTGAAAGAGATGGGTCAAAGGAGGAGGCAGCCTGAAACAATCAGACTGCATGTTACCATCAATGTTCAATTGAACAGATCTTTATTTCATCGACAAATGAAGACAGAAGTCAGTCATCATTCTTTCCCAACCCCTATAGTACAAATGGAGGCCATCCTCTACACAGCTGTTTGTCCAGCTCCTCTCCAGCACAAACCCCAGTCATTTCAAGTCCAAAAGAACAAGAAATCACGGTAGCTTTTGAGCACAATCACCAGCCAAGGACACCGCCACCACCACAATAAAACCCTTAACAATTGTCAGCGAGATGATCAGCATCTCACATGAGAGACCAAATAATTTTCAGCAGCAGTAAAGAGACTTACAATAATCCATAGGATTTATAAATCTGAGGCTGAAAGTCTGATGCTGGCGTAAGGCTCTGATGTCAAGGAACATGAGATGTGCCTATCAGCAAAGGACCTGACAATGTTAAGTGTTAAAATAACAGCAGTTCCACCACGTATTGACAGACCAGCTACTGAAGCCCGTAGGAAATACTGCATCCAGCCTCAAAAATAAGGTCAACCACAGAATTCTATGACACCCATTAAAGTAAGGTACTGTGAGAACATGCTCAAAAATGGGTTG
>NW_010171695.1:0-6717 GCF_000695765.1 Mesitornis unicolor | reverse complement strand
CTACAAACCAAGTGTTAATCGATTTCAGTGGCAGACAGTGAGAATGTGTAGTAAGCAGTTACTTTTTCAGATCTACCTAAATTCCTCACTTTTACACATTTTGTATCCAATTTCAGATTTTTTCCTCCTTAAAGAAAGCTTACATATAAATAATTACTGTATGCATTTACACAATACCTCTTTTGATCACTCTTTTCCAATAACATTAAAACTTCAAAAACACAGCAGTTTAATTGTGTGATGGAACCATCAACTACATATTGTACTTCTCCACGGTCATCCAAGTTCACGATGTCTGTATTTAGCAACACTTAGCCAAGCACGCATGTACTGCTGTGTCTTCAGCCTTTTCCCATCTAACGTTGGCATTTTACATTTCCTATTGCATACACCGATTTAATTTTTGAGTCTGTATACCCTAGAAGTACAGTGATGACTGCAGTCACAGTAACTGTATGGAACTTCCTGAGATCGGGCAATAATGTAGTTGTTCATTGAGTAAAACCAATCATTTCGTAAAAGGAAATCATGCCATAAATTAAATACATAAACCTGCAACAACCAGCAGAAGTTTAAACAAAAGGTATTGACAGATAAAAGAGTTACCTTTTGCAAAAAGAGTAACTTAAGATTTAGAAAATGGGGAGTGAAAACCACAGTTCCATCCTTCAAGTTTTAATCACTTGTAAATTAAGATAAGTTTTCTTTCTCAAGACAAGTGATTGATTTAGATACTGTCAACATGCAATACCCAGCATCATGGTGGACAGCCCGCGATACCAAGTTAGACTGACCACTTCCTGTCCTGGTCACTTTGAAACAAGCCTGGCTGCAACACCTGCCTGTATTAAAGTAGAATGGATGTGAGAAAATCCACATGTACTACTAAGCCAGACACAAATCATTAAACAGATCAGTTCTGTGTAGGAAAACAACCTTCAGACCATGCCTTAATCGCCTCAACAATTTTTTGAAGCATACCCAAGTCTTTCTTTAAAAGCATCCTTATCTCAGGATAGAAGCATTGCTTGTCCAATCTACAGCTCTGTGAAGCACACACTGACTAGAAGGCTCTTCAGTAGCATAACATGATTCTATCCTACACATCCATCTGTGTGTAATCTACTATGGTGCACGTTCACCCAAGTCCTCATGCCAAAAAGCCACAAGGAAACAAACAAACAAAAAAAACCATCATAAGGTTCTGGTTAGAGGAAAGTTTTCCATATGATTTTAATCATGAACAGAGCTCATTGTAATCTGCTAGCTATTAAAGTTGGTAGCATATAAAATGCACTACAAACCGGTAACTTAAGCAGTAAATTTCCTTTTCCCATTTTAGAAAACAGGTGATCTTCCTATTGAGCCCAATTGCATGCTGCAGATTTATAAAGTTTAATTATGAATCTGACAGACCTGTAACTACAGTAACAATTAGGAGTGCTACTTTGAGGCCAGAACTGAATACCACAAACTTGAAGAAAACAAAACTGGTGAGTAAATTCATTAACTTTAAAATCAGCTTTAATTTGACCCTTAAGTGCAGTTGTCAATGTAAACAAAGCATGTTAACAATTCCAGTGAGTCGCAGGACGCAGCCAATATGTTCATTTCAATTAAATATACCACAATTCCCATCATTTGACAGCAGACTTGGAAGTAGATGGCTCTCATTGGCTTCTTTTGTCAGTCTAATCACGAGTCAGGCTGACAGCCTCTGAGCTGAGAGCAATTTGCTACTGAGGAGCTTTGCTTGGCTGTTCCATTTTATACATTGGAATGTAATAGAATGTGTTTATAGGAATAAATACATAGAATATCTCCACTGAGGACTGAACATCATTTGCATTGATGCACGCTATTAACAGGTTTGTTGCTGCGTGAAATCCAATACCATCAGTACACAGCAGCAAGGCAAGTCTCAGTTTAAAAAAGTTTGTTTTCAGAAAGTGTTCGTATGTGCAACATTTATTTGCATATGTGAGCAAGTGTGCATGAGAACACACAACTGGAAGCAGTGCAACACATTTTCTTGTCACGATTTAAAACTAGCTACTACATTATGACAGATCTGGAGTCATTCTCAGCTGGAGAGGGAAAAGCCGCCCACTGTAATGTTGCAGATTTTAAGTCAGTGTCCCTACCTGAATCACAGACTGTTTCTCTAAGAACAGACAACAGATCACTGGCACAGGGCTCGTTGTAGCTACCATCTCCTCTTCAACCTGTCTAAATGTCTGCACTGTTGAACTGAGCAGAGTCAAGTCTAACATGAATAGGGTAATTCCTGATGTTAAGGATCCGTTCTATTTACAGCACACTTTGGTTTTTTAAAAAAATAGAGATTCCTTTGAGGAGGTTTGTTTTTCTTTTAAACTTAAATTGTACTTGTGGATTGTCGAGACTAACACAATTGAACAAGTAACAGGCAGATAAAGGATCTTCTCTGTAGTAGCAAAGAGGTGGAGATGCAGAAAGCTTCCTTCTACCTTCCAAAAAGGTATAAGCTTGTACTGCTTACTAAGTGCATTTATTTGACGCTTTGATGCGGTCATTCTATATGCATCTATAGACACATATATATATATGCACATGTGTCATGTACACATACCTGTACTTTATTAATATTGGCATTTCAGTTTCTTACTTTGATCATAACTTAATCTTTCTAATTTGGATACATTACAGATATGAACAAAAAGATTGAAGCCTGGCAGCAAAGGTGCTGTATCACAGGTCACGGCTGATCTGTGCTCCTTCTGCTAGGCATGCCCGGTGGCAATCTGACAAAAATAAACGTATTTCATCTCCAAAACTGAAGAGTCAGACAATTACTAAAATAAACAATTTCTTATTCAGATGGTCACAGAGTGACAACGTATCTTGGAAATGCTAAGTCCACAGACAGAGGAAATCTCACTCAGCACAGGCACAGTCCAGTTCAGCTGAGCAGAAGCTCAGGTTAAGGCCGTGTCCCTCACAGAAGAACACATCGGAAAAAGCTGCTTTTCTTTTGCTGGTCTGGTGTGATTTTGACTCCCTGGTTGCTGCCTTGCGGGCTATTGCCTTCCTGAAGACGCAAACAATATTAAGTTACTTATTGACACTCAACAGCTTCCAGCATCCCTCTTCATCTGTAAGGTTTTTTTAATCCAGCCTGCCACACACACAAACCATTACTAAAATCAACAGGAGTCTTCACTCCTTTATCTGAGCCTGGCATCAGGCACTCTGAGAAGTCAGAGAATGGCATCTGATGCTCTTGGCTTTGACTAACACGCACTGTGCCTATTCTTCTTCCTTCTATAAACTCAAAGACAACTGAGAAAGAAAAAAAGTTATGGGACACATTTGGCTCTTGCTGAAACACTTAGGAATTGTCAGCAAGACCCAGAATATCAGGGCTCTATCAGCACATGGCTGAAGGTGGAATGCTCAGGAAAAGCAGAAGGAATCTTCTTTAGCTTCACTTCACAAGAAATAAACTGACATTGATATACGTTAGTTGTACAAAAGACAACCCAACCATCTCTTAGGATGTTCTGCAAAAGTTTTAAAAAAAACATTACTTCTTTTCCTATTTTCAAACACAGTTGTTTGAAGACTACCCTCAAGTATGAGGGGGCCATTCTTCAGACTGCAAATGCAAGCAGTATCAATAAACTGCCCTACCGCTCACTTGGATTTCAATAAAACAAAGAAAAGATTATTTTCTTTAGAAAACCTAAACCTTTCAGCCAATTCCTGAAATGCAGACACAGTAGTTTATAAGCCAAGGTCAGAGCGAAGCTTGACACAACTAATAATAAATGTCTATAACCTTCAGTGCATCCCCCATGAAAGAGACCACAAAATATATTTTAGACACTGAAGCAATACTTGCTCTTCACCTTTAGTTTTTTTCCCCTCTATTTAAATACAGCGTGGACCAAGTAAAGGTTACTCACCAACTTCTTGTCCATTTTTGCTTTGATATCTCTTGCAAGAGTGAAAAATGCCTGTGACAAGTAAACCAGTTGTTTCGTAGTTAATGACATCTATTCTAACATTTTTGTTTAGCAATAGCCTGCTTTCCTGAGTTTCTGCATACACTGAACTCCTGAAGAACATCGAGTTTTCAGTTTGCCCCCACCCCTCCAGGTTTTAATGCTCCATTTTCAACTCCATTACCCCCTTTCTGAGCCTGAAACCCCAAGAGAGCACAGCCAGGATTTACGTGGTAACAAAACATCGTCATTTATCAATCCCGTTATTGAACGCAAGCTGAGTTTTTCAGTGCGCTGCTTTGACGCAGTTTGCTGCAACACCCCTGTGTTAGGCTCTAAGCACCAAGTTCAATTTAAATCATTTAGCATAAGGCTCGTTAGACACCACTTTCACGGCATGCAGGTGTACGTACTCAACCCATCCGTGCTATCTAATACCCGAGTTCTGCATCCAACCGGGACTGCCAAGCGTTCTTATTGCTTGTTGGCACAAATAGGATGACAACAAATACAAGAGAAAGGTTGTGGTACTTACATTCTCTATGTTTATATTTGCTTTTGCACTGGTCTCCATAAATTTAATTCCAAAGCTTGCAGCAAGCTGAACAAAAGCAGGTTTCAGGTTAGTTGGATAATTACAGGAACAGCTCTCAGTAGAGCCAACCGCGCAGTATCTGCCCCTGCTGGCCCCATTTGTGGGAACTTGGGGATTTACTCAAGCAGAACCACTTGCAGAAATCAGGAACTAAATCTCATTCCGATCAGCATCTGCTCTTCCTGGGCTTTGTTCTGGTTTACACTGCACACGTTTTAATCTGCTCCCTGTCTTTCATTTTTGTTTTGCATAGGTATCTTATCAGCACTGTGACATCTGCAGTGCGCAGAGCACCTTCTCTAATTTCACTAAGCAACATCTGATGCCAGAAGAGACAATCCTGTCTATCAAAATGAGACATTTCCTAATGTCAAACCCTTTTTCTTCCTTTTTCTACGAAAAAGTGTAGCTCCTGGCTTTGGACCCAACACATCTTGACTAGATAGTCAACAAGAATTCTTAGCAGCAGCTCATCTTTTTATCGGGATGGAGAAATGTATTGCAACTACAGCCTGGGAAATGTTTCATCGTTCTGCTTGGGAACAATACTGAGGCACCAAGGCGGACACAGACAGCAGACACAGGCTTTATGCTCCGGACAGTCGCAGTGGAAATGCATTAAATCTGCGGCACTCACCTTCTCTCCTTGCTCTCTGGAAACTTGTCTTTTGTCGTTTGCATCGCATTTGTTCCCAAGGATCATTTTTTCAACATCCGGAGAGGCGTGCTAAGATAGAAACAGACCAAGGAAAGAACTTCAGTGCGGGGCTTTTTAGACAGATATTGTCAGAAAGATGAGGCACACCTCAAGAACTCCGCAGGAGATGAGGCGCTACAACACCTGCCCAGATGTAGGGCTCTCCCCAGCCCCTCATCCCTGCAGCTGATGGCTCAGTGTACAAAGACAGCTCTCCATCGCTGGTCGGGGCAGTGAAACACCAACTTTTAGGTCCCCTCATCACTCAGGTCCCCACAGCCGTTCCCGTGTGCCAGCACGGTCAGTTGCTGCTGACCCAGACATTCCTGGAGGTGTAGCTGAATTTCATTCTATTAATTTTCCAAGCACCTTTCAGCCCATAAAGTCAAAAGAAACTTAACAATTCCAAAGCAAATAACTTTCAGCTACTTTTGGAGAAAGAAAGAGCATCTTTAGTATGAAGTAAGTAAACAGAGAAATTACCTCTTCAATGTTCCTGACCCAGTTCCGAATATTCTCAAACGATTTTTCATTGGTGATGTCATACACTAACATAATGCCCTAAAGATTAAGAAGGAGACATTATTTCAGCTGATGTCAGTTTAAGCAAGAGTTAAAGACTTGTCCATAGCAGAAAGAAGCAACTTATCACACACTATTTTTAAAACAGCTGCTTCGCAGTTCCACATAACATTTAATCGCGGTTGTGCACAGATAAGGGGTGCGGGACGCGTATTTACGGGGTGAGTCACAGAGCAAAGCTGCCCCTGGGAGCGCCCTCACTGCCCCAGCATCACGCAAAACAGGACCACTCTGCAAATTCTGAGCCAGGCTTGCCA
Source organism: Mesitornis unicolor (assembly GCF_000695765.1). Taxonomy (NCBI): domain Eukaryota; kingdom Metazoa; phylum Chordata; class Aves; order Mesitornithiformes; family Mesitornithidae; genus Mesitornis; species Mesitornis unicolor. The sequence goes on along the minus strand of NW_010171695.1, from coordinate 600 downwards.
AAATACAAAGTTCTGTGCGCGTTCCACACCAAACCCAGCTGATTTGACCTGTATGGCCCCTACCATCGCTCCCCTGTAGTAGGCGGTTGTGATGGTTCGGAATCGCTCCTGCCCCGCTGTGTCCCTGCAAGAAAGAGAACAGGGGGCTCAGCAAACCCCGACCCTGCCACACTGGCACCAAAGCCACCAGAGTTTTAATTAAACACTGCTGAACGACTCTCTAGATGTACTAGAACTGTCTTTTCGTGTCTAAGATATCATAAAGTGATGAAGAGCACAACTGGAATAAAACTGCAACAATGCCATCACCACGCCACCCACACAGACACCCCGGTACCAGACATCAACTTTAGAGGAAAACTCTTACCATATCTGGAGTTTAATTCTCTTGCCATCTAGCTCTATAGTTCTAATTTTAAAATCAATACCTGCAAAAAGAAGCAACCGAATTACTCCGAGTTTCTGCCGAAGACCAAATTAATCCCTTTCCCCTTCTAACTTCAGCGGCCAGATCGCTGCGCAGAAGAGGCGATGCCGAACCCCTCCCGTTAACAGAAAGAATCGGCGACTTCGACAACGCGGCGCAACCGGGAGCGACCC
>NW_010171694.1:5985-13150 GCF_000695765.1 Mesitornis unicolor | reverse complement strand
AAAAGTTGTGATGTCACAACAAACCCTTAGGAAAGAGTCAATGAATTTGATTTAAGCTGACTATGACCCTTTCAAAATACATGCATTTTCAAGGATAAAATTAATTCAAAGACACAAAAGTGACAGACTTTGTACTGTACCTATCTTTGATCTGTCCGGCAGCCTTGACGCACGTGAGGAAAAAGAGAAAGTAGTAAGTATTCCCATGCAAGTATCAATGGCAGTAATCATGCAAGAAGGTCGAGAACAATCTCAGCTGTATTGCTCAGATTTGAAGATCAAAATGAGTTTAACGTTTGTATAAAAATTAATTTCTCCATAATGCATGTTAATAGTATTGGTTAGAGCTGCAACAATGTATCATTTGGAAGAAAGTGATCTCAAGAACCTCACCAAACCAATTCCAAATTACTCAACTTCCTGGGTGGAACTTTGTCTCCTCAAATTTCTCTTTAACAGTTAAGTTACTCTCCGCCACATTTTAAAAGAGCTACATGACTAAGTCAGTAAAATTTAACTACCATGACATTTTCTGTATCTTCAGCTATAAAGTGATTATTAGTGACACGTAACCACACCTGACTTTTTGGCTATACATCATAGGATGTATATTCTGAAAAACAAGAAAAAAGTAGGACTTGCTTTAACTTTTCCTCTGAAAGATATTGTACTATTCTGTCAATGCTTCCTAAAAGGCTCTCTCCATATGTCACTATTCAAAACCACAGAACATAGTTTTTCTCAGCATTTAAATGATACCACTGAAGCATGTGCAGAAGTGATGATGGCATATTTCAAAGATAACCATTAACTGGCTGATGACAAATGTCCTTCACTTAGAGAAACAGCAAATCTAAGACAAAATCTTACTGTTGAAGTTAGGTCTGATGAACCTGTGTTTGGAGTCAACATTTGCTACTTGATCTAGTTGCCATTCAACTGAACAAAGATGAGACAAGAAACATCAGATAGCATCCCAGTTTAAGTAAAACAAAAGTGGAAGATTTTAAATTTTTTCATTAAATACAAAGCACTCAATGAAAAAAAAAAAAAGAAACAAAAAACCCACAACCAACCTGCACAAAAAAACATCACAGTTGTCCCTGCCATAAAACCAATTTTATATTTGTAATGTGGGAAGTAGGGGGAAAAAAGTGTTCAGAAACAATTTATCCTAAGAGGTAGCTTTGTTTTACCTCAAACCAAAGTTACTGGAGGAACTACTGACTGATTTTCCTACATGACAGCTGTAGACAAAATGCAGCTACTTAAAAACAAAAGCCTTCTTCATAACCTCTATATCTTGTAGAATATTAGGTACCCAGGACTCAAAGAACAGTCTTCAGCAAGACAGTCCTGGCTTAACTCCTTTGAATTTAGTTTGCTTCCAGGCTAGTGACACAGAAGAGTATTAACCTCTCTCAGGTGAGCTGTCCAGCAGTGTCAAATCACATCATATCTAATCACTGAACCCTCCCATGTGCTGGCATTCACATTCTTTTGACTTCCAGGTAAGCCAACTCAGCAAATAAAGCCACCAAAAATCTAAGATAGAGAAAAAAAGAAGTAAAAATCTTAGTTTAGTCTTTTACTAGTTTCTCCTGAACTGATTTACCAGAGGATCCAAAGAAAATTTATGCCAATAAGAGAGAGTCAAAGCTGGAGCTGCATTTTCAGGAACACTTTGTATTCCTATCAGCAGAGCAATAGATTCAGCTAATAGTGCAATATTACCTTAAAATGCCTTACCCAAAGCGACATTTACAAGTGCAAGCTAGTGTAATACAAGCTTCAAATCCTAGGTATTAGAGTTCACTGAATTGAATTTCAGTATCTTAAGTCTCAGACTCCAAATTTGAAGATATCTTTTCCCCCACCACTCAAGATAACTTTCCTTAGTATATTTGATTGAAAAAAAACCATTACAGATATTTGAAAAGAAACAATTTACAGTTAATTCAAAGCTACACAGCTACACTCTGCATAGTGCTCAAGAGCTACCTTAATCTTTACAAATCATTATGACAAGACAGAAAGAACAACTCAAACAGAAGCGCTAAGAAAAATACTCAGTTTAGGAATTATCAGTCTTCAAGGCACATAAATCAAAGCTGACACTCAAGAAGCATGACAGCACACAAACATGTTGCCAAAAGGTATAACTGACACAGTAAGAGAGCTCTCCCCTGCCCACTCTTTCAGAATAATTTGTGTTGTTGCTCCTGTTAAAATGCAGAAAGACAAAGCAATTTGGTCTTGGATTTGATGTGGTTGATCCCACTACTAACACAAGGATTATTACAGCAAGCCTACTGTACTGAGTCAGTGTATGTGTAGAACTGTTTTATTAATTTGTATGTATATTCTTCCAGTTAGATAAATGTTGCCTTATTTACAAGCCTCCTGCCATAAAGTGCACATTATTTGTATTGGAATCAAAATGTCAGGCCCAAATCAGGCTCTTGCCTACACAGTATACAAATGCCATGGAAGGTTTTGGAAAATACAGGAAGAGTTCTCCAGAATTCAATTTCATGCAATCTTTCAGGAGAGCTATAGAGTTTAGGGTTTCAAATTGAAGATCCACAGCTTGCATTAATTTCTGCAAAATAAACATCTTGTCATTCACAGACAACTTCACCCAGAATACAGAGACTCTGCAAGTGTCTATCAGTGCTGGGCAAGTGACAGGTCACTTGCCACGGCCTTGAGTTTTAGCCATCACACATTTTGTAAGTCTTGGTTTAGTGGTATAGAGATTTATTTCACCCTCATTTTCTGGGTTCGCTTACGTGGCATTAGTGCAGGTTTGCTTAACACTAACAGTTGGCCATGAGAAGGTATTCCTTCCCTCCACCCTCACTCTAAATAAGAAAAAACTTATTTTATTAGAGATTGCATAAAATTTCAAGACTACAGTGCTTGACTTGGCTTCCTCAACAGAGCATTAACTGCACTTCTATATGCCTCTCTGTCCTTACTCTTGGTACTCCTGGTAAGTCTGCAGGGTCCAGTAAAGTAATGCAAAGGGTATTTCAAATTGAGACAGATACCAACATCTGCCTTATGCACATCTGTTCAATATTTTCTACCTTTAAGAATTCCACAGAGTCCTTTATGTCCAGCGACTCCACAGCAAGTTCCAGCAGCTCTTCAGAACTCTCTAGGGCATTACTACACTGGGTAAGCTGATCCTGAAGCAACAAGAGAAATTGAAAATAATTTGACGCATTCACATTTTAAAAAGTGATTTATAAACTACCAGTACTAGAACTACATGGCTTTGCTATGCATTTGTAGCAGCTTATTACCTGACTTCATCAAGGCTACTATCTCTGACATGTCAAGTTAACTAGAACTTCACTGTGCTTGACAAGTGCATGGTAATACATGGCACATCCTATAAATCCAAATGGGAAAAAGTTGGACAGGTGGTGAAATCAGATTTAAAAGCCAGATTTCATTTTAAGGCTTGTTTCTCTCAACATTAGGATTTCAGAAGCAAATAAATGCTTACATCTGTGCAAGCACTACGATTCCTCTTTATAGACATGCACTTCATCAATGAACTGATACTGTTTAATGTAGCAGTATCACTGAAAAAGGCAATGGTTTCATACCCAACCAGCTCCAGCACCACTGTCACAAGACAATCCTGAAAATCAATACTATTGTATAACAAATGGGGATAGTAGATGGGGAGCAGAGGAAGAAGGGCAGAAGAGAAATTTCTTTCAGAATTATCTGAAAAACTCTATCATTAGTAAACTATCTTTCCAGCACACAAAACAGTTCACACAGAGTTTTGTGTATTACATATTATTAGTATATCCCTCAAAAGTTTAGTTTTGAATACACTGCAGCATCCCAACCTTACTGCAGGTCAAACAAGACATGCATTTTAAACCCACAAGCAGCTTCTACATCTCCATTCAACCTACAGTTGTTTTTCTACTCATGTGATACTTACTGTGATATCTCAGAACAAGTAAACAGTAAGTAATTATTTTTCTTTAAAACACTTCAGGAAAGATAGCTTGCTTTAAAGTAGTCACTGTCTCAAAAGCAACCAACAGTTGCATCAACTTTGAGAACAGAGCAGTCTCAAGCACTTCAGAAGTATAACTAGTTTTGGCAACTGTGGTGAGTTGACCCAGCCAGCTGCCAGATGTCCCTCAGATTTACTGTTCAAGGATAAAATAGCAGCAAGGAATCAGTCCAACAACTAGAAGTTTGCACACAGTTTCCAGATAACTTCTGAACCACGCTATTAATGCAAGCTGCCATTCTCCCAACACAGCTGCTCTCTTCTTTGGAGGATATCCAACACTGACAAACTCAGGTATACCATGATACTGCCAAAATGTCCCAGGCAAATAACCTTAAAAGACAGAAGAAAATGCCAGAGACATTTTCAAACAGCTTCGCAGAAATGACATGGTAACTGGATGCTTACATTAGCATCTTACTGAGCTGCACCTGCATTTGGGAGTTAAAAAGAAATACTTTAGTGCCATTAAAATGCACTGTACTTAAATGAAGCAATGTATTTTCAAATCAAGGATTTTAAGGAGAATTTCTAATTTTCAGCATTAACTTCCATGGAAATTTTTTGAGAAGGATCAGTCTGAAAATTAAATGCTCACCCTTTACCACCATTATGTTTCCTCAGTATTTTAAGTTACAGCTTACTCCCAACAAGAGCATGTAGTCAACTACAAGACTACAGCACAAGCACTTTAAGAGTACACTAAATTAAGCAAGTCAATTCTCTTGTGTTTAGACCTCACTGAAGTTCCTTGGTTTTATCATATAAAGCTAACCTGCAGTTCCATCCAAAGATAATGGCTTGGATTAATAGATTCAGTGCAACAATTTTCATCTGTTAGTTTGGTTTGGTAGATCGACTGTTAGGAAAAGCACTCTTGCAGTGCCTCAGCTGCAGAGGAAGCTTGGTCTGACATCAAGTAAAGAGAATGTCCTTTGGGCCTGTAGTTAAAGAACAGCCTGAGATGAAAGACAAATAGGGCACTTAACAACTGCATCAGTGATTGGAACATTCCACTTGTCTTCATCCTCTTCTGACTATGTAGCAGCTCAGCTGTTCAGCACAGATACCGGGCAGCAACTCTTGATGCAGCTGTACCACACTGACAAGCTTTCAGAAGAGTTTTGTTCAACTACACTTGACCTTGATCAAATTAGATTAAGTACCAGAAAAATAACAAAATTAAGAGAAAATTTCAATGTTCAAGTTAAACTGCCAGATGAGTAACTATCAAAACAATTTTCAGTTCCAGAATCATTACTTGCAAGATTAACTTTAGTTTTTCTTCACTAGAAGGTAGAACAATTGGTACATGCCACAGCCGAATTTCTCCTGTGAGCCATTCAGGGAGAAGCACTTATTCTTTAAGCATTTAAGTCCTCAAGATATGGGGAGACCTCTATCTGTTAAGAAAATTCAAAGGACTTAAACACATGTGGAGAAAGAACTGGAGGTGGAAAAGTGCACTTGGGTGCTTAACTTAAGTTGTGCACCCAGAAGCTCTGGAATGTTTTACACCCAGTCTTTAAGTATGAACATAAAACAGACAACATAAGCAAGTCTGTGGAATCTGCTTAAGGAAATCGTTCCTAGAGCTTCTTTAAATTGACCAGACATTAGAAGATTAAATCTTTCAGGTACAAACTGTTAAGAAATATTAATTGTTTAGCTAAAATAAGTAATTTTTAATTAAAATTAATCACTTAGAGTTAATTATTGTTAAGAGTTATAGCACAATGTTGAGTGATTTGGTATGCTGTTTACTTAGCATTATTTGCTTAGCACGACTAGCTAGATTTGCCCAAGTCTTAGGCCACAAGCTCTGAACTTTAGTTTAGATACATTTACAACTAGGATAGAGTTAATTTTCTTCTTAGTAGCTGGTATGGAGCTGCGTTTTGGATTTTTTTGATGAGTACAATGTTAATAACACACCAATGCTCTTGCTAAGTAGTATTTTTCCTAAGGCTGAGACTTCTCTGGTTATGGCTAATGAGCAGGCACGCAAGAAGAGAGAAAAGCAAAGCAGGAGATAAGAAGGCTACTGCTGACAGAGGCTGCAACTTGAAGAAAATCAAGAACAGTTTAAAGACTGTCTGGAAACAAAGAATCCAATGAGATGCTAAGAGCAGGTACACAGATTGTAAGGCTATAAATGCCCAGGAACTTCTTTGTTCTGGGTCCCTCTCTGGAGGTACCCAGCTTAAGCTGATTTTTTTCCCAGGTGTACTATTTGAATAACTAATTTTTTTTATAAGCTCTGATGCGCAAGACTTTGCTACAGGGAACCTAGGACCTAAACTGCAGGGATAATATTGGATGTCTGGACAGAGCAGACTACCTTAATAAAACATCTTCCTTATTGTGTTGCATAAGCAAAAAGAACTAGACAGAAGAATGCTGCAACTAGGATCATTTAAAGAAAAAAGCTGGGGAATCAGTTCCTGCTTACAAGACTTAACTGGCCTTTGGCCCCATGGAAGTGGTCTTCCTGAAAGCTAGAGCCAAACTACAAGCTTGTGAAGTTCATGTAGCAGGTTTAGTAGCAGGCAGTGTAACCTGCAGGGAAGCAATTCCTATATTTCTTCCTGTGTGCATATACAATTTCCTACATATTAACAAGTGAAAGATGGCCAGTCCTGTCAGTAGACCAGCCTTTGAGCTTAGGATACCTGGTGTGATTCTCGACTTCAAGTTCAAGTCTGAGCAAATATCTCAGTCATGACTACAGGTTCAGATGCTCACATTCCAAACTGCAGAGAGAAACTAATTTCAGTTCAGAAGCTGTTCATGAGTTTGAAGGTAGTAATCATATCTAAGTCCTGCTCCTATGCAGCCACCCCCCATCTGTAAACTCTACAGATAATACCACTTCCTTTCTACATAACAATGGTGAGAACATATATACCCTAGAGATCATGAAGTACCCTAGAAGAAGAGACCAGAGAAGTACTCATATCAAACAAAACACTTAGCTAACATTGCACTTCTTGCAACACTACTAAAAATCTCACTTTCAATTGAGATTTAAAATAGCTGTTTAAAGCTGCTTCTACTTAGATGCAAAAATTTAGAGATATAGTTATAGAGTTACCTGCAGGTCTTGAATTTTACAAG
>NW_010171694.1:0-5954 GCF_000695765.1 Mesitornis unicolor | reverse complement strand
CTGCTGAATAGTGTTGGCCATACTCCCCTTCATCTCATCCAATATAGAATACAGACTATCAAATTCTTCATCCAGCTCACTGATGGCATTAGAAGAGTTCACCTGAGAAGAGAATTGAAATTGCTGCAATATGTACTGGAAACAATGTAAACTAGTCTTTTAGACTGAAAATCACATTGTTTGCCCAAACATGCTTTGCCATGACCACTATATACCTTTGTCGCTGCACCTCACCTTATTAAAAAGAAAAAAATATTAACATCAGAATACTGTAGACTGAAATCCATGAAAACTCCACGATACTCCAACTTGCACAGAACCAACATATTTGGCAACTCTGTTCCACGCCAAAAGGACTTGATTTCCCTTTTATAATTATATCTGGATCACCAGGAGTTACTTATCAAGTTACATATAAAATGGTTTTATTTGATACTAAAAACTGCACTCAAGAAACCAGCTTTAAGATCTGCAGAATTATTGCCACTTCTGCAGTTAACCTGGTTCACAGTTAACATAAAACAAAGCTTTTTGACTTATTAATAGGCTAAAGGCACCTAAACCTCAACCTAGTGTAGATGTTCTAAAAATTAGACCTAACTTCTTACTTGAGTCCAACAGTCTGTAACTACTGAAAAAAGAAAGAATATATAATCTTCTCCGCCAAGCAGACTAGAAGTCTAAAAAAGATTGTCTGCTTCCAACTGACAGGAGTTTGAGATCTTGCATCAAAATCCAGATTCTCTCTTCCACACAACTCAAAACCTACAACACTTTTTCACATGAAAAGCAAAACCACCATACTTTTCAACTAGAGACAGACTTAAAAAAAGAAAGTGTTTTTCTATTTGGTTCTTACATGAAGATATTTTTAAACTTGATTCCTATAGTCGTCCATCCTTTACACACTACCCATAGAGTTTGAGATGGACAAAAATGGAAAGCTGCTTCCCTCCCAGCTACAACCTATAAGCTTTAATATATGTACCTGAACATTTTTTATTGTATGGTTGAGCATGTCGATGAAGTTGTGAATTTCATCATTTTTGTTCGATAGAGTAGCGACAATCCTTTGCAGAGTCTCCTACAATTACAAAAACAAGTGAGAGAAGTTGTAAAAGAACCTTGTAATTTCTTTCAACCATCACCATTTCAACACATATGGAAATTCATCACAGATATTCCAGTTGTGGTGAATTCAATTCTCATTCTGATGGGATCTGGATATACATTTTGTTAGAAAAGAGAAAAGGTATCACAGGTCTAAGAAGCATGCCACCAAACTAAAGCAGTTGTTAGTTCCAGAGAAACCAAGAATCTGTTTTATGATACACAACTGTTTCACATGCTTTGTTACTCATGTTACTGCAACTCCCAAGTCATCCAAGCCAGACTATCTACTAGCATCACACTCTGCCATATATAACTTCTCCAGATGAGAAAGCTAGTGCTTGCACAACTGAATAGGGAATCAATAAAGAAAAAAAGGTAAAAGTTAACTCAGAGAAAAAATAGCATTTTCTACTGTCAAAAGAAGCTTGTATAAAATAACTAAGCTGACAGTTTATTCTATATAGAGAATACATATTCAGCAGTGATTTGTAAGCTTATTCTACAAGTGTTAAACTATTTTGGTGAATAATTTATATATTACATTTAAAAGCAACCTCAAAGAGGAAAGCTTACTGATAGCTGGGAAAGACAATCAAGGTTATACCTGTCGTGTACAATCTCCAGCCATTAAAAAGCAGTAGATTCAGCTTACAAAACACATGCTAAGCACGCAAATCTTTAAGCACATCAAAATGCATTTTTAAATTAAATCAGACTACCAGGTCTGATTTTTTTAAGCAGTCAGTCTCATATACTAATAATTTGACAAAAATGCACCAACAGTTGGTATTTAAAACCAAGTCAAGTTGTTTAATTAAAGCTCAGAGCACATCAGCATACATAAGCAAAAATAAAGGACCAGGTAAAAGAGTAACAAAGAATTGTGTGTTATTTATTGTGGTCATAAAGAAAGCCAACAGGATGCTGGGTTGCATTTAAAAACGCATCACCAGCAGAGACAAAGAAGTCGTTATTCCTCTCTACTCAGCTCTGGTCAGACCACACGTTGAGTGTTGTGTCCGATTTTGGTCCCTGCTACAGCAAGAAGATGCGGACAGGTTGGAAAGGGTCCAGAGAAGGGTGACAAGCATGTTCAGAGGACTGGAAGACCTGCCATATGCAGAAGGGCTGAGAAAACTGGGCCTTTCCAGCCTTGGGAAGAGAAGGCTTAGGGAGGATCTTATTACCATGTACCAGTACCTAAAGGGTGGCTATCAAGAAGATGGAGATTCCCTTTTCATAGGAGTCACATGGACAAGACAAGGGGTAATGGGCACAAGTTGCCCCTGGAGAGATTCCGATTGAACTCCAGAAGAAAAATTTAACCGTGAGATCGATCAGACATTGGAACAATCTCCCAGGGGAAGTGGTGAATTCCCCTACATTGGTCGGTTTTAAGAGTCAGCTTGACAGGGTGCTGACTCATCTCATTTAAACTAGACTTTTACCTCAAGAGGTTGGACTAGATGGTCCTTGTGATCCCTTCCAACCTGGTATCCTATGATTCTATGATTTAATTCAGGCTGGTTGACAGTCAGTTCTATAAATAAATTTGCCTCTAAAACGCTAGATTTCGCTCTTAAAAAAAATAAAAATGAAAGCTGTCTTAATTACTATTAAGACATTATTAACCAGTTGGACTCAGAGTTTCAAGTTGTTCAACTTAACATTTTTACTTAACAACATTTAGGAAACTGAGGCACGGGAAGCTAAGAAAACACACCTTAAAAACAGCAAGATTACCAAAAAGATGTTACAGAGGTGTCATGTCACCCCCATAAGCAATTTCTAAATAATCATTTACTACTTAGATTGCATTTGTTTGCTGAAAGGCAAGACAAATATTTTATCCTTCCACAACATCCACAGTGAACCTCAACACTACATCCCGTATAAAGGATCTCTTCACTAGTCCTGATCCATGCTCACACCTGTTTTTTCTGATCCCTTCCTTGGCAGTTTTCAAAGAGATTGCAATGATGTATTTATTGGTATTCAAGCTCATCTGTTTGCATAGCATCATGCTCCGAGTTAAACCACGAGCAGAGGAAAGTGAAATTTTACTGCTTTTACCATAGGTGTTGTGATGGTGTTACGTAAAGACACAATGCATCAGCTAGCAAAGACTGAAATTAGGACTTTAAGGAAGAGAAACAAGACCAAATTATCTTCTTTCAGAAACAAAGAGTATAGCAAGTCTTGATCACTTCATTACAGAGTTTTCTTCTTGTCTGGTTAAAACTGAACACGTTTAAAGACAACTCCGCACACATTAGGCTGGCAGATGAGATGCCATTGTGCAACCAGCTGCTTCTGCACTCACTGCTGACCAGAGGCGATTGTTTTCGCATGTCAGACAGCCCACAGCTAAGCCTTAGATCCTATAAACATAACTGTCAATTTGGATAAACAAGAAAACACCCAATCTTCTTTCAACTAGGATTTTAGGGCTTACTCTGCTCCACCACATGAAAAAAAATTAGTCTTCTTGTACATAGAACTAAACAACGCTTTTGGATTATATAGCTACATACGATTAAAAGAAAAGATCTACATAAGAAGAATGCTTGGAAAGCCTTTACACAGCCAAATAAATGGCAACAACTAGAAGACAGCTGTGCAACAAGGTTTTCCACTACATCTAAAGTTAAAGTCAACTGACTAAATAGGGCTTTTTTAAAGTAAGCTACAAATTTCTCCAAACAGAAATTCCACAAGGTTTGGCCAAACTTGAACAAGATTAGACACCTTCTACAATGCAGACAAGAGAAGCCTAAAAATATCCACCAGCAGCATACAAAATTTTTCTTAAACACCAATGCACAAGTCACCAGGACAGAAATTCAGCTTTTAGGAATCACTAACACTAACATATATTTTCTAATGTAATTTTCTAATCACTAATATATCATAAATAGATTTTCTTCTAAATATACCAAGACACAGGCCAAATTCTGAACACTGCACTGTCACCATTTCTTCCTTTAATGGGAACTTCTGAAGAGTCACTACAATTACATATAGCAAAAAAGGATGTCAGAAAAATTACCAACATAAGCAGTACTTGAGGCTTACATTTTAAGCTACTTCATAAAGGAATTACAGAAGCACCAAGCTCAGTAAGCTTCTTTTCTCCACCAAGGGAAATTTAAATCTATGTCCCATTGACAGATGCAGCATTTAGTAGAATCCTATTAATAATAACTAATTTTATTTTCGTTTTCTCTCTGGCTAGCATGTGTTAAGTGAAGTTAGTTTCCAATTTGCTTTCAAAACATTATGGCATGTTTATTACAGAAGTAATTTTTGCTGCTACCAGTGAGCTTCAGACTGCTCTTCAATTTTATGTCCTGCTCCTAACTCTCTGAATCTAATACACGCTTTACAGAAAAAAATGCACAGCATTTGTAAAGTAATGGTGTGTATGCACATGGGATAAAAAACATAAGAGGATATAAAAAAGAATAGGAAGCTCTGCAACATGTGGTGGCTTGAAGTCTTGCCAGAAGCATAAAAGTAGACAATATATCCTTCTTTGAATAACTAGTAACTAACATCACATAGCACCTGTTGCAGCAGATGGGCACCTCATAAAAGTTGAAGAGTAAACTTCAATAAATACAGTTCTGTTTAAGAAGCAAGTTAACAAATTGCTCAATGTCACACTGAAGTCTTATGACATGACTGGATGCAGAATACAGTTTCTAAAGCAGCCTCAGGCCTAGGATAAAATCCTGTGTTATACTAACCTTCACGTGGAGAACAAATTTCAAACAAGAGGACATATTCAGTTAGCGTCCATTAATTTAATCCTCTGCACTTGTCCACACATTGAAGCTGCCAGAGTTTAAAGAAGCGCTTAAGACAATACAGGTGACAATAACAAAATAACAGGCAAAGTATTGTAAAATATGAGATCAACTGCAATTTTACTACTGTATTCAGAACCTCTAAGCTGCACTGAAATTCAAGTATGACCAATGATGTCAATAAGGAACACTCACCTAGAGCACCCACAAGAACTACAGCCCTAATTTACTCCTTCTCAGAGTGGTTAATGTCACACAAACCAGAGAAAGGCAGACAGACTCAAATTCACATAGTATCTAATAGAAGCACACTTTTAAAACATTTTACATCTCACCTTCCAAAGCATATGTGTACATGAAGTGGCAGTGCACAAGCACTTAACTAAAATAGCAAATGTCTGTCATCTGTAAATTTCAAGCCATTGACTTTGCTAGTTATCCAGACCCTACTCGCAGGCCAGTTTTCAAGCTAAGGCAAGCATAGCCTTCACAGAGACAGTAACAGGAGCCCTTTTGGATGCTAGACTTAAAGCCAGAAGGCTGAATCAGAACTTTTTGCAGAGTATCATTTTTGGAAAGCCCAGTTCCTTGGCCAGGCACATGTCTACTCCTCAGTTGATCTCCCTGAGGGGGCAGATGGCAAGCAAGGGAAGGAGCAATTATAGGGCAGCTGTCAGAGGAAGAAAAAAAACCAGCAACCTACAAAACGCTTTTATTAATTAGTTCCCTTCAAGGCGTAGATCAGTGGGAAACAGAAGGGCTTATGTACACATGATAATTACTTATGACTAGAATACACAATCTGAAAGAGCTCTACACCACAGCCGTACTTCGTTAAGATGCCACAACTGCAGTGGTAACGCCAGCACCCGAAGCAAGCAGGCACGGAGAAGCCCCTCTCGCTGGGCGTTCCACCGCTTCGGTGCCGCTCCGCAGCAGGGAGCTTCCCTGAACCCTGACAGCAGCCCGGGGGGCGAGCGCCTTCCCCGCGTTGCTGCCCTACTACAAGGCAGCGGGTAACGCTTAACTTCC
>NW_010171693.1:5399-6640 GCF_000695765.1 Mesitornis unicolor | reverse complement strand
GGTACCCTTATATCCCACCTGTCCCCTTTGGCACCCCTAGCCACAGTACCCCTGCACCCCTATCCATGGTCCCCCCACGCCCTTCTCGTAACCCCTCTGCACCCCCTTGTCCCATACCCCCCTGTACCCTTCCTCCTGCTGCACCTCAATATACCCCTAAGCACCCCATATCCTCCTGCTCCTCTGGCCGTTCAGCACCCCTCAGACACTGAGAGGTCACCTTCCTGTAGTCCCCCCCGCCTCCCTGCTAGCCCTCCGCCCCACCCCCAGTTCCCTGCCCCCCCAGCTCCTTTCCTTGTGCCTCTCCTGCACCCCCTGGACAGGCAGTGTCCCCCTTTCCTTACCTGCACCCCCTTGCATCAGCATCCTGCCCCCCCTGCCTGCACTCCCCCTGGACTTCTAACCACTGGGTAACCCCAACCACCATGCATCCCTGCCCTTCTTCCCCCCAAAACCCCCTTCCCCACCTTGCTGCCCTCCTTCCCTCCCTATTAGCCCCGCTATGCCCCAGCCAGCCCTTCCCTGGGTCTCATCCCACATGTGGGCATCAGTTTGCCCTGGCACCACGTTTGGGGCAGGAACATGCACTTTGTGGGGAGGATCAAAGGATGATGTGGGACACGCACTCCATCCTGCCCCCATTCCCAAGTTGAGGAGGCTTCTCTCATGGTGGCAGCATCCCAGGACTTGCACTGGGGAGACCTTTGCCCCATCCTGCTTCGGTTTCTGTGACAACTGAGCTCTCCAATGGACTTTGGAGGGGCCGGTGTGCGATTAACCACCTTCCCACCCTCCCCCAGAGCTTTGCAGCCCTGGTACCTGACATGGCACCTGGGAAGCCTGGGAAGAGCACGGGGGCCACAGAGGACCCCTCTGTTACACTTTTCCGGGAGTACCTGAAGATTGACACCATCCACCCCAAACCTGACTATGGTGAGGATGGGGGGATGGGAGGGGGAGCTGTGCGGGGATCCTCAATGTGGCTTTTGCAGCTCTGGTCTTTGGACCTGGGTGCCCAAGTCCTCGGCTGGGGCTGTTTTGGTTGTGGTGTTAAGGAGCAGACACCTTTGTGTCTTATCTCTGCCAGCGCCTTTGATTGGGGCAGGAACGCCTCGAGTGTACCCAGAGCTGCTGTTTGCTTCCTCCAGACCTGTGCCCAGGGCCTCCCCTTTTCACGCTGCTCTGGCTCTGGGGTGGATGCATGTAGTAACCCCACGTAGATCTCCTTCCATTAATGTTTC
>NW_010171693.1:4341-5368 GCF_000695765.1 Mesitornis unicolor | reverse complement strand
AAGTACATTGAGATTTTTTATTGATGAGGAGCTCCCAAAACTCCTATGAGGGCCCACCTCCCCTGAACTTGCCCCCTTCAATTTTTAGTTTTCATGTTCCCCTAGTCCTTGCCCCAAAGGGACGATGGCAAGTCGCTCTTGTCTCTCCTTATGGGCACCTCTTGTGCCCAGGACCTCCATCACTTGCCCCCCTCTGGTCACCTCTTTCCTCAGCTTGGGAACCCGAGAGAGCCTTGGGGTCCCTGGGGGGTTGCAGTGAGAAGGGAGGGCAATCTCGACGTAACTCCAATCATCCCCACTCTTCCCCAGATGCGGCCCTCCGGTTTCTGGAGCGCATTGGCACTGAACTGGGCTTGGCCTGCCAGAAAGTGGAGGTGAGTGAGGCGAGGAGCAGCCCCTGGTCCATCCATCTGTCCACCCATCCATCCGTCCGTCCATCCCTCTATCTGTGTATCTCTGCCCGGGTTCTTAGTGACAGGGCTGTCCCCCTGCTGCTGCCCCAGCACTGGGCAGGAGTGAATCTTCTCTGCCTGTAATCCCCTGCTGCCCTGAGCCCTTCATTAAGCCCTGTATTCAGGCTGGTCCCCGCTGACCTTTGCGGCTGCCTGTGCTATGATTAGCCAAGGACCTGGCAGGGTGACGTTGATTAGGGACATCCCTCCTGCTGGGCACTGGCTGTCCCAGGGGACTCCCAGGCACTGGGGGAAGACACTGGATTCATTTCCCATCCTCTGAATTGCAGCCAAGAGCTCACACCGCGCCCAGGCTCCAAGGGTTGACCTGGAAGGTGGCATAAAGAAACTTTTTGCAGGCTTTTAGGCTCTGGTCCCAGCCCCTCTGTCCCCTGCTGGGACCCCAGTGATGTCCTGTCCTTGCCCCACAGGTGTACCAGGGCCGTGTGGTGCTGATCCTGACCTGGCAGGGCACGAATCCCCGCCTGCGCTCTGTCCTCCTCAACTCCCACACCGACGTGGTGCCCGTCTTCGAGGTGCTGGGGCAGGGCAAGGGGCAGGACGGGCACAGCGGG
>NW_010171693.1:0-4310 GCF_000695765.1 Mesitornis unicolor | reverse complement strand
GGTGGCAGGCGAAGGGGAGCTGTGCCTGCCATGCCCCTCTGCCATCACAGCTCCTGTTCCCCACAGGAGCACTGGACCTACCCACCCTTAGAGGCTGTGAAGGACTCTCAGGGCAACATCTACGCCCGGGGTGCCCAGGACATGAAGTGTGTCTCCATCCAGTGAGTGGAGGGCTCTGCGCCCACTGGATGCCACAATCCCCAGGGTCCCTGGGGCAATGGGTGCCACTGCTTGCCCCCCCACAGGGTGGCTCAGAGCACACCAGCCCCTTTCCTCCATGATGCTCAGGCACTGCCTTCTCCCTGCAGGTACCTTGAGGCCATCCGGAGGCTGAAGGCAGAGGGCAAGTGTTTTACCCGCACCATCCACCTCACCTTTGTGCCTGGTGAGTCCCCAGGGTGCCCCTCTCTGTGATCTCTCATCTGTGTGAGCACCCCCGTGCCAGCTTCTCCAGATTTCGAGCTCCCCCAGCTCGAGGCTGGAGGGGTGTCCATGTTCAAGGTCATTGGGTGCGCCAGTGGCACCCAGGCTGGCGTGGAAGAAAGGCTGGGGGTTGGTGGGCTGGGGGACACCCCGGTTCCTTCCTCCATGCCAGGGTCTCCCCACAGATGAGGAGATAGGCGGACACAAGGGCATGGAGCTGTTCGTGCAGCGCCCTGAGTTCAAAGCACTCAACGTGGGCTTTGCCCTGGACGAGGGTGAGTGGTGGCAGGGCTGGCATGGGATCCTCTTGGCATGCACCCCTCTGGCATCACCCTGTGGCACCAGCACCCGGCATGGCTTCCATGGCCCCCCCGGGGGCTCCTTCCCCTGGGCAGTGACCCCCATGGTGCCAGCCTGGAGGCCAGATCAGAGGGGGACACACCATGGCATTGCTGACCACCCTGTCTGTGCCCACCACAGGCCTGGCCAACCCATCCAACACCTTCAGTGTCTTCTATGGCGAGAAGAGCCCATGGTGTGAGTAACTGTGTGTGTGTCCCCTGCACCCATCTCCGGGGCACCAGTGCCCCCCAGGGTTTTCTGTTCAATGCTTCCCTCTCTCCCTGCTGCCACAGGGATAAAGGTGAAGTGTGCGGGCAGCCCCGGGCACGGGTCCCGCTTCATCAGCAACACGGCGGCTGAGAAGATGGTAAGAGAGGGGGTACAGCCTGCGCACCTCCCTGCCCACCCCGGGGCTGCCAGGTGCCCCTGCATGGGGCCGGTCCTTATCCGCCACCCTTCCCTCTCCAGCACAAAGTCATCAACTCCTTCCTGGCCTTCCGGGAGAGCGAGAAGCAGAGGTAGGAGATGAGCAGCAGGATGGCGGTGGCTTCAGCTCGGTGCATGGAGGGGGTCTCGGGATCCCGAGCCAGGCTCTGATCTGGCGCCGCTGCCCCATGCTTCAGTTTCCCAATTTGGCGGTGGTGGTGGGGTCTGGGAGCGCTTCTCCTTCTCCCTGGGCGGCAGAGGGTGACTCTCCCTTGTGTCCCCCGAGGCTGAAGTCCGACTCAAGCCTGACCCTAGGGGATGTCACCTCACTCAACATGACCATGTTGGAGGGGGGCGTCTCCTTCAATGTGGTGCCCTCTGAAATGGCAGCAGGCTTCGACATCCGCATCCCACCCACTGTGGACCTGAAGGTGGGTGCCATGCCGGCCCCACCTGGGAGGGGAGCAGGTTGGGAGGTACCCCATTGACACCCCCCTCCGGTCTCTGCCGCAGGCCTTTGAGGAGCAGGTGGCCGCGTGGTGCCGGGGAGCCGGGGATGGTGTCACCTATGAGTTTCACCAGGTGAGGGGTTTTGGCCACCCGGGCACATCGTGCCCATCCCTTCACTGCCATATGCCCACCCCTCACCTGCCCTCTCCCTCCCTCAGAAATGCATGGACCAAAACATCACCTCCACTGAGGAGTCGGACCCGTGGTGGAAAGCCTTCAGCGGGGTCTGCAGGGACATGTGAGTGGTGTCCCCAGGATGGGCAGGGCCCTGGCGGGGACATCCTCTGGTAGCTCTGGTCGAAGCAAGGGGGTCCTCGAGGGTCATGGCAGGGGTTGGGATGGGGTGCTCTGTGCATCTCCCTGTGCCCCCCCTAAAAGGGATGGGGTTGAGTGTCCGGCAGGGCTGAGGGACCTCCCTGGCATGGTCTCTTTGCCTGCAGGGTGGCAGGGTGACAGGGGACCCAGCTGCCCCTGTGCCCTTGCTGACGCAGGGTGTCACTTGCCAGGAAGCTGCAACTGAAGCTCGAGATCTTCCCAGCTGCCACCGACAGCCGCTTCATCCGAGCAGTGAGTGCGATGCCAGCCCACCCGTGTGTCCCCTGCCCAGGCTGGACCCTGCAGCCACAAGCAGGAGCCATGCTTGGGCTCACCCCATGCTCCTCCATCCACAGGCAGGACACCCTGCTATCGGCTTCTCGCCCATGAACCACACCCCGGTGCTGCTCCACGACCACAACGAGTTCCTCAATGAGCAAATCTTCTTGCGGGGCATCGACATCTATGCCTGGCTCCTGCCCGCCCTGGCATCTGTGCCCCCGCTGCCCGCCGAGGGCTGAGCCCCCGATGAGGGGCAGCATGGGGGGCGCCAACGGCGGGATGGGAGGCTTGGAAAAGGGGGGCAGGAGGTGGGCACAGCAAACATCTGCCAGCGTGCTGAGGACGCAGGTGGCATTGTGCCACATTGGCTGCGCTCAGGGCTGGCCCCATGGTGACACGTGTGCCAAATGTCCTGGCTGTGCCCTCACAAGCTGGGTCCCAGCTACACCCCTGGAAGTTGTGTCCCCCTCGCCCAGGTGCCTCCCAGTGCTGGCAACGCCTCCCACTGTCCCCATGCCACTTCCACTGGTGCTGGCGTTGGGGTACAGGGTGGCTGGTGCCCCACTCCACCTGACCACATCTTGTCCTGCCTCCCTGCCCGATTGCTGGGGGAGCTGGGGCCAGTGCCCCCCGTCCTCCCTGTGCAAGTCAATAAATCTTTGTAAGCACAGCCAGGAGAAGGGGGGTCTGTCTGTCTGTCCATGGTGCTGCCAGTTGCGTCTCAGGGAACCCAGGCACTGCGGATTTCCTTGGCATGGTGGGGTCTGGCTGCGGGACGGCGCTGCAGGCAGGATCCTGCATGGACAGGCTGTGGGGCTGCTCCTTGGAAGCCTCCACTTCCAATCAGCCTCGGGGTGCCACGGGGAGCAGGAGCAGCTGGCGGGGCTGGGGTTCATCCTGCTCCTTCCCTCCCAGGAGCTCCTGCCACGGTGCCGCTCCCCAAAACCCTCGGGTCCTGGCAGGCAGCGTGCGGGTCTGGGCAGGCAGCCTCCTTAACTGCCGGAGCTGCCTGTGGGCTGCATCTCCTTCCTGCCTGTACCCTGCCCTGCGCTGCTCCCCAGCACCGAGGGGTGCTGGGTCTGTCCCTGAGCCATGCTGTGCCTCCCACCCCTGCCGTCTGCCCTGGGGAGGGAAACCAGGGCCCCCAGCCATCCAAGGGCTCACTGTGCCAGATTGGAGTGGTTTTGCCCCAATCAAGAAAGTCGTGGAGCTGCTCCCTTATGAAAGGTTGGAGGCTAACTGAATCCCTCCATCCTTCTGCCCTCCTTTTTAACTGAAGCTGCTGCAGCCCTCAGGGAGATGTGGGGGGGCTGCGAGGGGCTAACAAGGCTCCCTCATGCTGGGCAGGGAGCAGGGATGAGGCTGGTGACAATGAGGGGCTGCAGGAGAATCCATCAGCTCCTCAGCTCCTTCTTCTCCATCCAGTGCTAGAGGTAAATCCAAGGCTGTTCTGGGGGACAAACGCCTGCCTATGCACTGAGGCTCTCCAGGGAAGCCTGCGTGGATTCTCTGATGTCTCATATCCTCACGTCCCCTGACCCTGTGGTCCTGGGGACCAAGACATGGGAGTGGTGTGGGTGTCATGGGGTCCCGTTTGGTGGCCAGTGTCCCCACTCAGGGTGCAGGTGAGCAGGCACCTTTGGAGGCAGCCAGCGGTGAGTCCCCACTGCCCCGTCCCCTGTGGGTGCACCAAGCCTGGGTGCAGCACCCCTGCCCCCCTCAATCCTGCTCAGCACCCTTTCCCACCCGGCCTGGCATCCCCAGCTGAGGTGGGATCCGAGGTGCTTGGAGATCCCCCCACACTGAGTGTCCTTCTCGGGGGACAGCCCTGCATGCCCGCTCTCACGATGGCAAGGCTGGGGGACCCCAAGTCTTGCTCCCCACCCTCCAGAGGGGCCGGCGGGTTTCTTCTTTGGCGGGGGGCAGGAGTTAGAGCAAAGCCTAAACTGGTGGCAGGCGACGATTTGGGGGTGTGAGGAACTCTCGCCCCCCTCCTCAGAGGATGGGGCCGT
>NW_010171692.1:0-3293 GCF_000695765.1 Mesitornis unicolor | reverse complement strand
GAGGAGGGGGGAAAGCGCCACCGGGAGGTAGAGGGAGCTGGACGGCCATCCCGGGGTCTTGTTCATCCCCTTTGTTATGGGGTCCGGCTTAAAGGGACAGCGGCAGCTCAGAAGCGGTGCGCCTGGGCGCAATCCCTGCCGCATGCTACAGTGATGGGGAAGATGGCTGAATGCAGGAGAGCCAGAGCCCCTTCGGAGTTAGGCGCTGTTCTGTTGATGCTGTCATTTCTTCATCTTTAGATGTCCAGCCATGGAAAGCAGTCAAGTGTTCATATTTTGTTATTCTTGACTTCCAGCTGTATTGAGCTGTTGTGGTATGGTTCCCATTAGTCCCTGGGAGTGGCTTTTTTTTTTTTTTAAAGCTTCCACTACTCATTCTGTTAATTCTGTTAGAAACTCCTGTATTTGATCTTATGCATTAGTTTTGAAAGGTGAGCAAATTTTTGCTAGAATGGTTTACCAGTCTGGTCTAGAATCACAGTTGTTACAGTCAAAGTAGGCCAAATAATTTAAAAAGAAAAATCTACCTGAGATCTTTTTCTGATGTCCTATCAATCTTAATGTGTACTTAGATTCAGTTTCTTTCAATTGCCCAAGGTAAGGAGAAGAGAGTGTCATTTATTTGCTGCCCAGGAGTGTTGAATCAAACTAAAAGAATTCTGAAACAGCAGTCCAAAATGTTCCTACAGAAAGATCTAAAATTTTTACTTGAAAAATATTTTGATTCAGTATCTCTTAACTTTTATGGGTTATTTTATAATTTGTGTTAAATATTTCAATGCAATTTCAAATTTTGTAAATTTGCTATTAGAAGCATGTGGGAATGAAGGTGTGGAGTGTTTTGTATGTTGAAATTATGATAAACTTCTGGAAGCATAAGGTGAAATCAAGTAAGGTTGAGATATAACTTGTGACCATATGAGCGAAGAACAAGTACTGACAGAGAAAAGTAATGCAGGTATAAACAGGAGGCAAAATTCATGGTTAGTGCTGGCTTTTGAAACTTCCACTGTTCTTCAGGTATACTTCTCAATTTATTTTAAATTCTTTTTGGGAAATGTAAGTTACATAGAGACTCTTTCATCTCTGTGAGAATGTGAATTAAATGTAAAAGTAGCCTCTAAAAGGATACATGCAGATTATATGTGAAGAGATGCCCAAAGAAAGAATGCTTTTCTGATTTAGTTACTAGAAACAAGCTACCAGATCTCCCATCTGAGAAAGGTGCTTAGCAGTCATTAGTAACAGCACTCAGTGCAGTGTGAGCACCCACCGTACTTTTTACAGTAGGGGATTTTCTCATTCTCCCTCCACCCATCAGTGTATTATATTATTGTTAATCAAAATACTCAATTAGAGGAATCCGGCATTTTATGAAAAAGAAAAAAAAAGTGTGTTTAGCTGAAACCAAAAGACAATGAATGATTATACATAAATACATTTTATGCAACAGATGTCACTTGGCAAATGGTCTGTTTTAAGATACTGTGGTTCTGCAACAGCCAGATAGGATGTGTCACCAGAGAGGGTTTAAAGTACAGCGGCTCACAATAGATCGCTGAATAGAAGGAAACATGACCTTTATTTTAAGCAAAACCAATTTCAGTAACTATTATTTGTTATCTCATAGATTTCTTTTATCCTTTCGTCCTCATGTTTTTGCAGTCCTACATTTATGAAGATGAGGACAGATGGGTATCCCATCAGTCAGGCCAGGATTACTTGCAGTGACAAGGGAACAAGGGATGCTGGCTATTAAGTCTTTATCATGTTGTTTGGGTTATTCTTGGCTAGTAATGATGTTGCATGGTCTTTGCTGCATTTATGTTCCCTTTTGGCAAAGAATGATGATGGTGATGTTGAGTCATATCCCGTATTTGCAGTTCCATGTACGTGGCACAGTCTCGTACTCCACCAGTGCCTGCCAGTTCCTTTCTGTTATCAGTGTTTTTTCATGGATTTTATGATGCTGCTTCGTCTCTGTGTTTGCAGCAGTTGTGCCATTTTTCTTACTCCTACTCTGTTGTTTTAATCTGTACCATTGTACTTTCAAAGTCCTGGTGTACTGATACAATATTTAGTATATAAATCTCTACAAAAGAGGGGTATCACAAAAGTTTATAGTCTGTTTTAAAATCGTCTATCTCTCTGTCATGGTCCCTAGTGTGTAGGGTTACTCAAGGCTTAAATAACATTAAAAAAAAAAAAAGTTTGCTACTGACATTCCCATTGGATGTTGCAAGGGGCCTGTTCCTTTTATAGAGTCTTCCGTGTTAGTGTACGCCTCAGGTCTTTCATACTTGGGAACAAAAAGGGATTATGAAGAAATGTTTACATTGAGCTTAAGATTTCTGAAACCTTTTTTTTTTTCTTGTCACAGGACTAAATTAACACTACAGAACTACTATAAAACTATAGAAGATTTGTTTCACTTTTATCTCTTCCACCAAGGGATACATTTATACAAATGAGTTTTTTATTAGCTGTACTTTTGCTTTCTGTTGCAGGCCTGTAAGTAATGTCTTTCATATGATAATTGTTAAACTTAAAAATGATGACTCACAGCATACCGTTTCTGGCTTGTTTCAAAACTTTCCATCTAATTTCCGGCCTAAATTATTCACAGCCTTCATATACTCATTTGTTCTTGTTTAGTATCATTCAGTGGCTTAGTTCTTAGTTCTTTCCCTGTGATCAGTATAGACTGGATTATTTATATAGAGGACAATCATGTTTACTTTGAGACGTTACATTGTGAGGCTGAACAAGACGAGCTGTCTGTGTCTCAATACATGCTAGGAAAATTAAGAGTTTGTTGGTTTCAGCTTGGAGAAGAGAAGGCTGAGCGGTGACCTTATCACAGTCTACACCTTCCTCTGGGGGCCAGTGGAGTGGGAGCTGCTGATCTCTGTGGTGGCCAGTTACAAGACGTGTGTTAGTAGCATGAAGCTGCATCAGGGGAAGTTCAAGTTGAACGTTAGGAAGGGGTTCTTCACTGGGAGTGTGTTGAGTCGCTGGAATGGGCTCTGCAGGGAAGTGGTCATGGCACCAAGCCTGTCGGAGGTCAAGAAGTGTCTGGACAATGCTCTTAGTTATATGGTTTAGTTTTAGGTAGTCCTACAAGAAGTAGGTAGTTGGACTCAATCCTTACAGGTCCCTTCCAAGTCAAGATATTCTATGATACCAGTAGCCGTTTCTTGTACTGCTTACAATTTGAATGCATCCTTCTTGTACCTGGTGGATGGGACTGTTCTTGATGTTGCACATTGTCGTGGTTTAGGGCTGGGCCGGCC
>NW_010171691.1:0-10504 GCF_000695765.1 Mesitornis unicolor | reverse complement strand
TATATATATCAACCTAGGTGTTGCAAGACTAAGGTATTTATTAACATTAATCTGTGTGCTATGGCCAGTATACTTATAAATGTTGTACATAATGAATAATGGTGGAAAAATGTAGATGTTTCTGAAGATCATAACGAATAGCTCAAGCAAAAGAATCATGGCTTGACCCACTGGCTAAGAAAAAAAGAAAAGGCTTACGAGTTTTCCAGTTGAAAATAATGCCTATGTTCACAAGATTCGTAAACTGCTTTCTTTAGTAACACATTAATCAGTATTGTGTCTCTATTTAACTGTAGCTGTGACACCAAGTTTCATTCAAAGGAACCTGAATACGTTTTTACACTCAGCCAAAAATGTTTCCTTCTTCCCCCCTCACCTTTTTCTTGCCCAGAACAAACAAGATGGCTGCCAGAGAGTGATACCAGACGCCCTTCTTGGAGGGGTGGCTCCCCTACCAGCATTTACCGAGTGAAGTGAGGCCGCACCTTGCAGCTGCAGAGCCCTGCCCACACAGGGCAAGCAGCCCTCACGTCCCCGGGGAGGCTGGTGGGTGCTGGGGGGCCCTGATGGGGATACGGCACGCGGGAAGCGCTGAGGCGGGCGGGCAGGCGTTAAGGTGGCGGTTGGGGTGACCGTTGGGCAGGGCTGGGCAACTGCCAGGGAACCTGCACTGCCAGCTTCGCCCAGGCGGCCGCAGGTTTTCCTGAGGGCTCTGGAAGAGGAAGGTTCTGGTCGGGAGCTGCCTCAGCAAACCTCCCCAGAAGGCTCCCCCGAAAAGTGACTTTTGTTTCTGGAGCAGGCGCATCTGCTTTGGTTCTTCTCACACGTCAAAGCTTTTCCCTCCTCTCCGGACAGGGAGGCCTTTCCCTTGGCAACGCAGGAAAGATGTTTTGCTGTCCTGTTTCAAAATCCGCTTTCTCCAGGCAGCTACTACAAGCCTGTAAGTAACCGTGTGTGAAGAAGTTCAAAGAAATAACCAACCTAAAACACGATAAAAAAATAACACTTTTTTGCCTGTGGACCCTCAGGGCTAAGGAGGTTCTTGTCTCAGGATGCAGTTAGTTCAAGCATCCTTACACACCGGCCAGTGCTGATGGTTGGATGCTGCCCTCCTAGTGAGTGCTGCAGTTATTCCCGTCTTAGAAGAGGAAATATGTGCTGTTGTCTGTGAACTTTGTCATGCAGGTTAAAGGTATATTGACCCACTCTAGAGAATGTTTTGAACTGTTTCAAGTAAGAGGCCAATTGGTAAGGAGGTAAAATATTCCTGTTGCTACTGTGTTTACTTAAGAGAATTTGCAAAGCTCTACTTCCTTGGGTATAAGAGGATTTAGATAACTTAAAGTTCCCCTGTTGATAGCATCAGAAATCATTTCAGCCTGCACTTTTGACATATAAGCCTTGACTTCTAACAGTGGTCACATACTCGTACTCTTCAAACTCTCAGGCTTTTTTCCCATTATGTTTCTATTTGTTGTTTATGTGTTTTCATCTGAGCCATTTCCCCACTTGGCCTTCCTGAACTGCATCTAGATGAAAGCTTTTCATTCAGAGCATTGAGATCCCTAGGATCTCATGTATTTGCTTTTTGTTTGGGTGAAAAAAAAAATCTTAACTTTCATTTAAGACAGAAGTGAGAGAAAGTTTACAATTAAATGCGCTAGTTCTAACAATGTTTAATCCAGCACAGCACAATATGATTACTGCCTTTAACACCCCTGTGAGAAAGAGGGTATTACTTGAATAGTTCCTAATTATTTTTTCTCTGGGGAACTCCTCAATATTTCAGACTGCTACCCACTTTTACTTGGACACATTGTCTCGTTGTTGCCTTTATAATTATTAGGGGAAAGCAGATACTTCGGGGATCTGCCAGTCATCTAATTGGTGAGTGTCGGATTTCTTCAGAGCTAACTGCGGTTGAATGCCAGCAGTATCCACCTGCTTAGCTTCTAACAACTGCCAGAACATTAACCAGGTCTTCTCTCTAGGTCTTTTTTACAAAGAAATTGAATATGGAAAATGTTTTCTGCAGCCCAACTGCGGAAATGGATGACATTTCTCTCTTTTGTGTCAGGAGTGTTTCTTTCAATGTTGTTTCTTATTTTTTTTCATCGTATTATTCTTGTTTTAAAATCCTCTCCAAATTAACTGATTGCCATCTGGTTTGCTGGAGTTTTGTATTGATGTAATATAAAACATTTCAAGGGTACAGAAAAACTACCAGGGTTCTCAACTTTGTCACTGTGATCTAGACCCAACAAAAAACTTAGGATTTGATTACTTTAGAGCTGCAGCACCTAATCCAGCATCCAGAAGTAGAAATCAAAACTCCTGACTTGGGTGCTGAGGTACATTTTCCAAAGCTTGTAAAGATATCTTATATTCCTAGGTTCTCTGGGACAGTCCTGTATCAAAATGTCACAGCTGAAGAATGTAAAGTGCTGAATCAGTGTTAACTCATTCTGCTGGTTCAAATGCACGCATACAAATGAAGCTAAGTTCCTCCAACAGTCTTCATAGATAAATGAGGTATTATTGTCTACATCATTTTAATATTAGGTCAAATAAGGTACACTTTGCCTTTCTGCAGTCAGTGTAAACCCAGAACAATCACAGTACTGTTCTGTATCTACTCCAAAGAGATGGCCCTGTGTTGTCCTATCTAATCCAGAACAAATTTGTATTGCCAAGTGAACATGAAGTCACGGATTTAGGCACTGATATCAGTGTAATCTTGGGAGACTCCTGCATCTAACCCATAAGGCACATTAAGTACTCAGAAATGTCTGAAAACTTCATTCTTTTTTCTTGGACCACACAGCGAGGATTTATCCTATTTTAAGCAATAAATCTGTTATATACTATACTCCTGTATAGTCAGTAAAGTAAGATAGGCAGAAGGCAAATCGCATCTCAGGAGGACTGAATCATCCTCTGGAGATGCTCTTCTACCTCCCTAAACTCTAGAGAAATTATAAGGCAAACACAACTTAGGCTCCTTTATTTAAGTGCTTACAGTTAAGTGGGATGATTTTGGGACTGAAAGTCTGACTACAGCCTGCCTCTTTTGAGTTCCCATGTGCTTTTATCACTTAAAATTGAAGTCTCCTTGTATTCTTTTTTTAAGAAGTTAACAATTTAATTTTTAAGAAATGAACAATTTAATGTCACCATTTTCCTCTCATAATTATTTAGCCTTTACCTTTTACAGATATACAGGGAAATAGACAATTGGCAAGCTAAAAACATGCCAGAAAATCACTTGCAGGCAGGATTTATATCAATGATGTTGTAACATCGTGTTGACGCTTACATGAAAATTTCTTCTAGTATTTACATACGTACAGTACCTCTACAGGCCACTGATCTGATCTCCTTTGAAAACATATACATAATTTTGTAAGTCTTTCTGTAGTTAACTCATCTATTAAACTGATGTTCTATTTATGGAATAATACAGCACATTCTGTAGCAATATGCGGTCATGTAAAAAAAGACCCTATCACGCAGCCACAGGAGGAGATAGAGTAAGGTTGCTATGGGAACCTTAGCTCTAAATGGTCTGGCTTTTGTTGGCTTAAAATCTCAAACATTGTGTTGCATTAATTATGTTTTTGTTGAGGTTCTTTGGGCTGAGGATGAAATTTGTTGGATTGCTGTTCCAGTCTTGCATGTATGTATGCAACATTTTTAAAAACAAAACGGCATGTGTTAGCTAATCCGAGAAGAATGTGTTTTATTACCAAACTGAATTATGGCACTGAAGAAAATAGACTCAAGAAATAGGGACAAGATTTTCTTTTCATTCATCTAGCTAAATTTCAGCTATCACTGTGCTCAGTTATTGAATTTGGATCATGGATCCTAACAAACTAATGTATCAGAAGCAGCAGTGGGAGGGAGCCACAACAAAAGTCAGGAATGAGGTGGCAATTAGGGGAGAAGAGGGTTGGAGAAGTCTCTGTTGGAGGCATGGAAGGCATTATGGTGCTAAGAGAGGAGGTGGCAAGAAGCTGAAAACAGAAACTGAATGAAAGGAAGGAGCCAGAAAGATTTGAGGGAAGAACTTGAGCGATGACAGACAAGAAGCCGAAGGATTGCATTTGGTGCAGGAGCCACAGGGAGAAGTGAGACAGCAGTGGGTAAAGAGACTGAAACCAAGGCTGAGTCTGTCTGGGAAGGCAGAGGAGAAGGTGGTAGCTGACAGGTTGCTATTAAATGAACTGATGAGGACAGTAATAGAACTCAAAATACCCCCAAATTATGAAAATATTTTTAACCACATCCTGCAAATTAGACACCACAATAAAACACTGTAACATAGTTTAATATAGACAGCATACATGCTGTTGTAAGGCCTCTTCAAATATTCTGCTGTATGAAAGCAGTGAAGTTTAATGCAATAAGAAAGGAAACATTCTACAGCATTTAATTTCTTCCCAATGCATTTCAACTGTCATTTGGTGATTTTCCTCTTGGAAAACTACTTATGAGTAATGAGTAAGATTTAATTTTCCTTTCTTTAAATTCTATTATCTACTCTTAAGAAGCTAATATTTCATTTGCTGAGTTTTCCATAGAATTACAATCTTTATTCATCTTTATGGGTGGTACAAAGTCTGGAATTTTTATGAGGAAAACTGATACAGCACTTTAAAACTTTTGTATGCTGAGAAACAATACCTTTACTTTCTATGCTACAAGGCAGCAAACAGGACAGACATTAGTAATAGATCAGCTCCACTTTAAATGTCCTCATATGGCAACGGTAACTTAAACAATCTGCTAAAAGTTCACATTGTTTTAGCAACCATAAATCCTCAGTTGAAGTAGATGTGTCTTCAAACTGATGGAAAGGCTTACTAGTTTTTATATCTTTATTTTGCTTAAAAATAAAGAAAACAGTGCTTATGATCTAGGTGCCTTTTATGGTCATTTACAGAATTTGATATACTAAAGTACGCAGACTTAATCGCAAGTTACAGGATTTCCTCAGAAAGAAATAGAGATCAATGTCTTCATAATATACTGTTGAAAAATATTTCAGGATATATTAAAGGGAGTTGCAGTATGTCAGAAGCAGAAGACAGTCATTCTGCTTTATTAAGCTTTGGAGAGACCTACATTAGTACTGCATCCTGTTTTTAATGCCCCACTTTAAAATACAGACAAGTTAAGGAGACCCCAGAGAGATTAAAAATAATAAATGAAAGAAGACTGGAGGAACTGTAGAAAAGACTGAGAAACACGACGGCAACCTTCCAGTATAGAAAAGACACCCAATTAGAGCACAGTGAGCTCTAATTGAGGTAGAAGAAACTCATTTGTAGATAAGATTATTTAGGTTAATATGGACAAACTCTGTCTTAGCCAGCAGCATGAGCAGTAGGGGGGTAAATCGTGCACACTTACTATGGGTAGGCTGTAATGATTTTTTGCTCCTGCTTTCATTATGATTATGATACAACCCCTTGTACACAAATCTGACGTTTTTCTTTGCTTTAGATGTATTTTTGCTTGTATGGTGTATGGTTTAATATTTGCCATTTTATGTGCTCTTGGTGTAGTTTATTTTTATAAACATGATTTGGATATATACAGAGGTTTCCTACATAAAAAACATAATAACTTTTGCTAAAATATTCTTAAACCTTTAAACAAATGGGCATCATCATAAACAAACAGGCAGGGTGGGGAAAGGTGATCCTCCTCTAAGATGTGTGACCCTGCTGAAACAATTTCAATTAGATATTTTCTGGGGTTTCTATGCGTTTGTTTAAATTAGACATCTCTTCTAACATATAGATCTTGAGGCTAATGACTATTGACAAAGTATCTCCCAGGATTTCGGCTACAAAATGGAGTGTACTTTTCTGATGGGTGTGAGACCATTCTAAAGAGAGAGCTTCTGCAGGTCCTGTTAGCTAGCAACGAAGAACATGGACTTCCTTCCGTGTGTGATTGTGAGGGTGACTTCTGTATAATGTCAGACAAAAAAGTTTCAGTATCTGTTACATGTGTTGAAAAATACTTCAGAATTTGACTGAGGCATATTTCCCATTGATTTGAAAAGCAAGAGATTCGAGACAGTCTGCCCCTGGGCATGTATGCACAGTATGTTTTGTGTGCTGGATGGTCTTGGGTGCCTGACATGCCTTAAGTAACAGTCTGAGTCTTGCTGTGCTTTTGTTTTGCTTTTATTGCAGTAAAACTTCCTATTATTTTATTTTCCTGATTACATAGTCTTTGATTTTAATGTTTCACGCTGTAGTTGCTCTCATTATATTCTTTTTGTTAGTAGATGAAAGACTATTCTGATTATGCCATACTATTTATGTTGACAAATGCAACATTTTCTATTTTTCCTCCTTTAAATCAGTTAGAACTTCTGCTCTAAAATGATTAAAGACTTATGCTGAATGACAAACAACAAATTTACACTGTTGCCTAATCAAAAAGCTTGGATTGCAATCAATAAATTGTATTTCATCACTCTGTATGCAAAAAACATATATTTCCATTAGAGTCTCACCATAAAAATACTAGAGAAAATTTTATTTCAGATTAACAACGGAGTTGCTTCAGGAAACTTACAGCAAATATGATAAAGTGTGTCAAAACATACGGCAATAGCTTTTATACAGACATTTTGAATATGCACTGGGAAGTACCTTCTAAGTATCTCAGATCTGACTGATGTATTCTCTTGAGCCTTTTATGTGCTCCGCTTTTAACACTTACGAAACTACTATGAACAGTTTTGCTTTTCTTTAGTTAAAAATCAATTTTTGCCTCCAAATGTGCCGTAAAATAATTGCCAAATATTACTAA
Source organism: Mesitornis unicolor (assembly GCF_000695765.1). Classification (NCBI taxonomy): domain Eukaryota; kingdom Metazoa; phylum Chordata; class Aves; order Mesitornithiformes; family Mesitornithidae; genus Mesitornis; species Mesitornis unicolor. The sequence goes on along the minus strand of NW_010171691.1, from coordinate 3,670 downwards.
GAATAATTTAAAGTATTCTTTGGAATATTTTATATTTGATTTATAATCAAATGTCTTCTTTAGTATGATTCCATGCATACATTTTAAATCATTCTCTTTTCTAAAGTTTTACTTTTTCTCACACTCATAATTACTCCTCTGTTTAGGAGAGGTCACTCATGTAATGGCTCTGGGCTGTGGACGAAACCCTGTTATTTTTTCTTCTACAGAAAATGACTTTACAGGTATAGCCTAGACCCTGCAAAAAGGAATGTTTCTTTCCAAAAGTAATATCTAATGCTGTGTTGTGGCTAATGATGCTGACAGAATCACAGAATATCAGGAGTTGGCCCTCTGGAGATCACCCAGTCCAACCCCTGCCAGAGCAGGATCACCCAGAGGAGGTCACACAGGAACACGGCCAGGGGTTTTGAATGTCTGCAGAGAAGGAGACTCCACAACCTCTCTGGGCAGCCTGGGCCATGCTCTGGCACCCTCACACTAAAGAAGTTTTTCCTCATGTTCAGCTTGAACCTCCTATGCTCCAGCTTGCTCCCATTGCCCCTTGTCCTGGCATCGGACATCACAGAGCAGAGCCTGGCTCCTTCCTCCTGACACTCACCCTTTACAAATTGATCCCCATGAATGAGGTCACCCCTCAGTCTCCTCTTCTTCAATCTGACACATCTCTCAATCGCTCTTTTATATCTATAAATCTCACTTTGATGGTTAATGATCATAAACTTTTTAGCTCAACGCAGTTGCTTGGTCTCACTGTCCAACAGAAGAACTTGCAGATTTAAAGCACTTCTCTTTGACTGGTTACCGTGCAGTCATGACTAAGACAGTGCAGCAGATATTTAAGCAACAGCCACAGCAATGAATAATCAGATTTTTATTTTCAAAATGTTTATGACAGTAGCAGGAAATCTAACAGGTATTTGTTTATTATGGTTATTCTCCAACACCACTATATAGCATTTTAAGGTAGGCTGATGATATTTAAAAAACAGGTCTCCTTCAAGGAAGGAATTAAGAAAACAGTTTAGATAAAGTCCCAACGATCTCAAGCAGTTTGTCATTATTTACTACCCACTCAACAAGCTAACTTCGATCCCAAAATTTAGCAAAAAGCTTTGCCACATCCTGATGTATCATTGTAAGTCCTAGCACATAGATGAATGGTACTCTTCCATTTGGGAACATCATCCTGCAATAGTCCCAGGTGAAAAAAAAACCCTTAAAAAAACCCCTAACTATTATTTTCTGAAAGGTGGGACTATTCACATTTATAGTCTGTAAATGGGTTCATGGCTTGAAAATAACAAAAAATGATTCAAGGTGACTACAAATTACCTTAAACTGTTACAATTCATGTAACAGTAAAGGAAATTAAGTAATGGACACTACCACAACTACAGAAGCTGCAAAACTGCAATCCCAATTCCATTTTATTCCTTAAGTAAGGAAATTGTCTTTATACGGAGTAGCCACCCCCATTTTGTTGCCTAACCTTAAAAACCATAGAGGAAACAAGAAGTAATTGAAAAGAATCAAAAAATACAAAGAAAAAAGGTCTATTTTCCCATCATTTCAGTACTGAATCATCTAAGCCACGTTAATAATGATTTTTTCATTGTGGGAAGAGAAGGAAAAACTAGATTTCTAAGGTGAAACAAAAATCCTTCATCATTGCCTCATGAAGTAATCGACTTTTCACTCTAGGCAGTGCGAGTGTTTGTAAATGCAGGATTTGAGATTGTGCCCTGTGATTGTCAACTACCCAGGGTGGGACTGCTCCACCTGGAGTGGCTGCTGAAGGCCAGGGAGTAACGAACTGAAGCATTTCACCCCTGGGCAAGAGCACTCTGAGAACACAGCATTTTGGCTCCAGAGAGACAGAAAACTCAGTAAATTCTGTATGTTCTTCCCCAGCAGGACAGGGAATGCTCATTTTGTTTTTCTCATTGATCGCTCAGTTACTTCTTCCACGTGGAGAAAATCCTCCGGTTCTAAGAGGATGCTGAAAAGATTTTGTAAGCCTTGAGTACCCTCGGTATTGCATTCCCTCACAAATACTTCTCAGATGAAAAAAGTACACTCTAAGGCTGAGAACGGACTACTAATAAAAGCTTAATGAAAAACAAATGAGCGAGAGACTTGACTGCTCACTGTTCACTTGCATCCTTCAGGAGCTTTAAAATAAAGGGAAAAAGAACACTGCAGTGAGATGTAATTGTGAAGCAGTTCTTCTCCATAAAAGAAATCGATGTTAAATTATCACTCAAAAAGTCTATAGTCAACCATGCATCTAGATGAACGGTGATAGCTCCTTCCCTTGTTATTTCTGCTTTAGGAGGTATTTTAATGTGCTGTGCCTCATTTCAATGAAAGCACACCACTGTGTTCTCAAACACTTGCTGAAATAACTCATGGTCATAACTCATCATCCTTAGCCTTTAAGAAATGGTGAAGAACTAGGGAGACCTGAACCAGCCTGGTGTCAGCTGTCAATAGGAACTTGGTTTTGTGGATCAATCCTGTAACTTCCATCGTAAACCCTCTGTTCTAGACAGTGCCCTTCTGAGACACAATAGGATAGTTTTGAAAATCAGATCATAGATTTCCTTTTTTTCTGGTTTTGTTTGGTTTCAATATTAGGTTTCTATTGACCATGTGGTCTTCTGGCTTCTGTATAATTAGCTTGCACCGATTTTTACTAATTGTTTCCTGTTAATTTTATTACTAATTAAATGAGGATATTTTGTGTTCCCTCTTTCAGGAAAAGCCTTTTTTTTTTTCCTAAGGAGATTTTGAAGATCAAGATATGTAGGTTTGGCAGCACTGTGCCAGCTCTTGGAGCTCTTTCTAATTGCACGTTGGATCTGGGGGTGTGACAGCATTCGGGGAGCAGTGGCAGCTCTTGTGTCTGCTGCCAGGCCAGCTCCGTGCTCTTCTCTGCTGCTTTTTACCTCTTGCTTGTGTAAAAACTGAGCATTCTCACTTATTTTTAAACACATTAGCTTATGAATAGGGTTGGTGCCAACACAGAAAATTTGGGAACGAAAATAACAAATTTAGAAGAATTAAAGGAAAAATAAAGACTTTTCCTCTCTAGTTTTTAATTTTCATCTGCACTAGGTACTTCAACTTAACTAATTTAGGACTTTATTTAAGTTCAAGCATTTTTGGAAGCTCACTTTTCGGGGATTAGTCATTTTAGAAACTAGGTACTTTAAATTAGACATAAAAAATAGCCGATTCTGTAGTTAAGAGTGGAGACAGCAGAATTCCAGATGAAAGAACCTGTCAGGAAGCAGTGTCTAGTTTCCCTTCACTCTAGACTGTCATAATTTACCTGCCAGTTTTTAAAGGATGTATGGTTTTGGTATTTTAGGCTTCACAAGAAAGCTTTTTAAGATGTAAAACCTTACACACTAAAAAGGATTTTATCTTACAAGTCAAATACACCTAAGGCCATGACTTGCAAATTCTGTTGGCTTGGCAACATGGTACATTTTGCAGAATCTAAGTTTTGGATTTAAATATGCCTTGAGAGGGCTACAGAGGATGTTACGATTGGTAAGAACCGGTCGGACCTCTGTGGCCTTTTGCCCAAGCGTGAGTGAGGCGAGGCGAGGCCAGCGGGCCCGTCCTGCGCAGCGGACTCCCGCACTCTTGGAAGTTCATT
>NW_010171690.1:0-7579 GCF_000695765.1 Mesitornis unicolor | reverse complement strand
GGTCTTTTCCAACCGAGTGATTCTGTGAAAAAGCTCTGCAGGACCATAAATAGCTCTGTAGACCATAAATAGCTCCATAGGACCCCATAAGCGCGTATTCACAAGTTTAGGATTATTTAGTCAGCCTTGCAAGCTCATTAAATTACTCGTCACTTTCCCTGAGTAACGATAGGTTTGGAAAACCAACCACCTTGAGTGGTCTGGGGAAGCTGCTGATCTCCACTGCTTTTACAAACCTCTAAACTGTATCCAAGAACAAGGATTTTCTTTTAAAGCATAGGACATACACTAAAACACTTCTAAAAGTACTTTGGCTGCAAGCAGATGCACTTGCTTTGCACAGGCAGCAGAGCCTGGTGAAGACACTACTATTTTACTGCTGGTTACCAGTAAAATACTTTACAGTAAATAGTAAGATATTTTACTGGTGGTTACCAGTAAAAAACCAGTTTGTTGGCAGAAAAAGGAGGTACTCACAGTTCACCTTAAGGGGAGGGCGGCAGTGCCTTCTGACAGAAATGGACCAGTAAACACCTTGGTGATGGTACTTTCAAGTGGTGGTGCCCATATGTACAAGCTGTCTTGGCCCTGAATTAGGGTTTTTGCTCCAATTAAATTGCTTTTTAAAAATGTGTGGTAAACCTTATTTCCAGCTGGAAAAAAAAGCTGCCGTTTTAACAAAAGCCTTTGCCAGCTTCAGGAAAATTATCAGGAGGAGACAGAGGTTTGCATCTCAGCTGTGTTTTAAAGGCTGGACTCACCACAAAGCTTGGGGCTAATCAAGTTTTTTTGTGTAATTACTCAGCTTCACCGATACACACCGATTTGTCTGTGTGAAACTGAGCTTGCGTGGATGTACACAACAGCATGTACACAAACGGGCACACAGTTTACATTAACCACTAATTAAACTGGATCAAGCAGTTAAGTAATGAAGATCTAATGAGCTGAAGGCATCCCAAGGAGTTTTCATCAGAGAAAGCACAAAACAACCCCAAGGCACGCAATGAGGTGAAGGCAATGCACAATGCAGAGCTCTCTTCCTGCAGAGGCAGAGCCCTACCAGAGATTTATAGCACGGCAGGTCCTGCCCTCACCACGTGAATTAATTCTCCACATATACTGAGGGGGTGGCTCTCTATAAACGCTGCTCTGCGCACCAAGTGAGGCACCAAGCACGTCAAGAGGGAGGTGTGTGGTGCAACCATGGCCTGGAGAAAATTATTGTGTGTACACTGGGCTGTGTGAAACAGTCAAAAGCATCCTGGTGTTCCTTAGGCAGGATTTTCACAACGCAGTGTCCGAGTTTGCACATCCCTGCAAAAAACAGGGGAGGGAGCTGATGAGAAATCTGCACTGGAAAGGTCCCCATGTAGCACGGTGGCAGTTCAAGTGCCGCAACAGGAGAGCCCGAGGTAGATCTGCAACACAAAACCCACACCGATGCCCCAGCACTGCTGCCTGCCTCCTCCCTCCACATACACCAAAAACACAGCCTCATTTTTCACTTAATTCAACAGCAAACTTGCAAGAAGGCGGCGTGATTAAACCCAGAGATAGCACACGCTTTTATTGCGAGGTAAACTTTCAGTCAACACCTACAAAGTTAATCCATATGCAGCTGACCTAACACGACCAGCAGCTCAGGTTTGAGCTGTTTAAGGCTGTGCTGGCGTATATGGAGTATCCAGGATTTAAAAGGCGCCTTTTAAAGCGACGAGAGCCCCCTTCTTGCTGATTTATCTCGCTCATATAGATGTAACTGGTGTTGAAGTCACGTGCCCAGGAAGCTGAAAGGGCTGTAAAACCCACAGGACTTTTTTTCTACTTTTTCCTCCAACTTGGCAGTAGAGAGCTGTTCTTCTTCTGTAAAAATACAGCTCTTTACGTCAGCTATGCCTATGTGTCCTTTCGCTTACCGCCTGTGGCATAAGCGGCAAAATCAAACCCCTGCAAGCTCTCCTGTGTTAATCAATCCCACACTTATCAGAAAGGTGTTCACGGCCATGAATTAATACTAAAATAAGTGCTGCTATACAACAACACAAGCTGATTTTTTTCCAGATGATGCTGGAAGAAAAAGGTAAAATCTCCAGGTGAGAATCCCTGTTGGCAGTGCTTGTGCTAGCGACTTACATCTACATACAACATGCTCACTGGGCTATAGGGGCTCATTCTATATCATAAATAAACAAAATCTTCGTGAGGGTGATGATACAGCAGCATGAACACATGCACAAGTCTTCCTGGCCATGAACAGTTACGACCCTTCCAAAAAATGGGGATCAGACTGGCTCCTTTTTCTGACTCCACCAGCACACTTCAGCATCTGGGTGAACTCCAGACCATTCCTTTGGGGGACAGAATTATTATTAAAAGACTTGCTAAAAAATCAATATCTAGCAGTCAAATAAAATACATTTAAGCCATTTTCTGCCTAAGCCAGGAACTGATGTTTCTAACAGAAAAACAGACCAAGTCACAAGGTTGTATCACCGTCTCGGAAGAATTGCAGCCGTTGCTTCAATAATGAAGCCAAAATGCACCTCTCTCTCCCTTAAGAACAAGAAGGGCACAAGATTCAAATAAGGGAAAAAAATGCAGTTTGATACAAATGTGACACAAATCAATAGCAGAAAACAGCAAAAAGGCAAAAGGTGAATTTGTAATGTTTTGTTTTCAGAGAGGACAACTCCTATCGAACTGAGTTAATTTAACTGCCTGGTTCCTTTTGAACTTTTAAACTCTCTAAATAGGTGGGCTCTAGCAATTTCAAGATTATTTGTGTCTGTTTGGCCATACTTTGAGGAAAAGTGAAATACAGAAGCATTCAGGAAGTGAAAGGTTATTTCTTGTGCATCTTCAGTAAACACGAAAGACACCGAGTGTATCAGAAAACCATGTGAAGTGAACTGCAAATGCCAGCTTAGAGCTGTTCTCGGTCAAAAACCTCACAACTGAGAGTGGCCACACATTGTTTCCATGCAGACAACACCAGCCTGAGTTCAGATGTGAGAGTTTGACATCCTAGGGACAAAAAAACCCCACAAGCCATGCAAAACAGCAGATTTCAATACAGAAGACTGAGCCTAATGCTACACTTAAGTTAGATGGTGCTTGTTAGACATTTTTTTTTAAACATCTAATGCCCTATAAACTAGAACAGCTTTATTAAAAAGAAATAAATACACAAAAGAAACAAAAAATCTGCTTGGAATTTGTTATGCTCTGGTAAAATCCAGGGGAGCGCAGACAGGTATTTATGGATGGCAAGCAACAGGAAGTTATTTAGACTGCACAAGTGCCAAGGCTTTCAAGGTTTGTTTTGTTTAATGCATCTCTTTGTGCTGCTGCTGTCTCAAAAAGAGTAGAAAAGTTCGTTCTGCCAAATTAATTTCCTGAAAAACTGAGTATGCACACAAACAAATTTCTTGCAAGTGCTTCCTCTCCTCCATCCCCGTCCAAGGCACAGATGGAGCACACTCCGCTTCGTTTTCCTTATCGAAAAAAGCAGAAGGCTTAGACCCGTCCTTGCTCCCAACATGAAAGGGGTAGGGATTTTTTCCCAAACTGCTGTCTCCAGCACATCCAGGTACAACTCCTTTCCTGCTCAAAACAGCATGAGTCAATGTTACCTCCATCGCAACTTCCAGCCAGTAAAATCCAGCCGTTTAAAAGCTCTGAAGGGAAAGACCGACCAAGTTATTTTGACAGAACACGCCTCAGATTGAAGGGTAATTATTAAGGGTACCGCTAATAAAATTAAATATTTCAATGTGCTGCTAAATTCCAACTGGGCCACCTGATGGGCAATTCAGGCTGCGCTCAAGTCTTCAAATAGCTGGAAAGGACAGGAAACAAAACACTCAAGGAACAGTTTAAACAGCACTTGGTGTCCAGAACTGCTAAAAACCTGCACTATATTCACATTTGTTTAGCCAAAGTCAGGCAGTGGCCAGCAAAACAGCTGAGATTAAAATACCCCAAGGTTTCGAAACCCATGAAACGACACATTTATCCACCTGCAGACCGACTCTATCTGTGTGAACTTTCCTGTCCCCTCCTCCAGTGCACACACAGGCAACCAAGGTCTTGACTCACAGCAAATCCTACAATCTTCAGGAGTCAAGAGAATATATTATTACATAGTGAATTTATTCCATGTATTAGCAGGCCCTCCTTCATGTACATCTAACAATCACTTTTATAGACCAGCTGTTTTAAAGTATAATCACAACCACAAAACATGCAGAGAACCATATTCACATCACTGTTATCAAACAACTCATACAGTGTCAGAGGAAGGTAGAAGGTACTGATATGCAATATAAAAGGTACAGATTAATCTTTTCCAAGTAAAAGCCGCTCTACCAGTTTCCTGGAGCTCTGTTTTTTGTCAGTTATGCAAGTTATGTTGCATTTATATAACCATTTTGGGGGAAAAAGAGAATTATTCTAGCCAGCAAAACCATCTGAAGCTTTATAAGCCCTTCAGCATGAAAAAAATGTCAGGACCCGTTCCTCAAAAATCCACCTGTTCTTAGTGGGCCAGGAAATTAAAACCAGCAAATCACACTTCCTTATGCCTCCCCTCCAAACTGAATCAAGAGAAACTGCAACCAATTTGCCCAAAGAACCACCATCAACTGCTTTTTCCAGTAACCCAGTACTTTCTAGCATTGTTTCCGTTTTTTTGGAAGGATCGGGTGAATGGGGAAAACAAATACTGGAGGGGGTACCTAAGTGCTGCTAAAGACATCAAACATCTGAGCAAAACAATCCCCTCTAATCTGTCCGTTCATGTTTGCACAGAAACTACAGCCATAGATGGAACTAACAATTTGGCTGCCAAGCAGTCCAAAATGTCATTTTTTGAGAATCCACTTTCTTTCTTGATGAGGTTCAAGCGTATTTGTCTCACCCTATGAGCAAAGCACGCCGATGAAAAAGCTCTTTGCAGAAGGCAGGCTGTGGGTATTCACTGACTGAATCATGTGCCGAGCTGTAAAAGCCATTTTCTGTCAATTCGGCAAGTGTTTGCCATTACCAATACCTGCCATCTAAGAGCATTTTAAGTGCTTTAGAAACCTAGAGCAACTCTGAGTGTGTTTACAGGAATAATGCATGATCTCGAAGAAATTGCAAACTGCTGGGCAGGTTACAAAAGAACAACCTGAATATTGCCAGTTTTATCAAGCAGACGTAAACATTTTGTCATTTTCAATTGCTGTTGGTCATGAAGTGAGCCAGGAACCAAGACCCAACTCAGTCTTCTCTCCAAAACCTGGCTTCTCAGCCTGCTTTCTGGTCCACAGGTTCTCATAACTTTTCACACCTAAACGCAAACCAGTCTTAAGGGTTTGTTTTCATGTGCAAAAGCTTTAATCTCTCAAAACAATTCAAACATCTTCCTCTTTATGTAAACACAGAGCAGCTCTTGCTTGTGCAACTGCTGCCCAACACAGCACACAGATGCAAGAGTTCTCTGTTTGGGTTTGCGCTGGATTTTGAACCTCTCTTCCTCATACCAAGTCAAGGAGCAGCCAAGAAACCCGAGGCCATGCATGAAAAAGATGTTTCACCTGCAAATCGAGGGAGGATGGGGAGGTACATGGTAGGAAGAGGTGAAATCTTCCTGCCCACAACAGCAGGCATCACTGTCAGGATGCTGCCTATGAAAACGGAAAGATTTTTCCCCAAAAAAGGGAAGCTGGTTTCTGTAAATTCAGTCTTTCATTTGCCAGGCTGTGGACTACTACAGAAATGTCCATCTAAACTTACTGAGTTAGTATCACTTATTCTTCCAACAAAGAAGCCTGGATTACTTCCAGCCTTCCAAAAGGTAAGGTGAAAGAAGTAAACTAAGTTTAAATTGCTGATACTGTTTGACTAAGAAAAAAAAGAGTTAAAACATTCATTTTACCCAGTGACTGTTGGCCCACTTCAGCTTTTTTGCTTTACAACTGATACAGGTTAGCTTTCCACAGCTTTTGTATTCGATATTCTCTCCAGACCTTGCTTGCCATTTGTTTTTTAAAGAAACTCACTGAACAGACAAGTCAATTTGGGCATACAGAAACTGCACATTTCTGAATAGTTCAAGATTTTCAGAATTTGCCTCTCAAAAAAGGCCCCTTTGAAATGAATTCTGAAAGATTTCTCCAGAGCAGAGACTTCCAGGAGTTCACAAACTTAAAGTTGTTCCACTTCTGTGTTGATATTCTTGTGCAAATCTAAACCCACTCGCCCTGGTTTTGTACTTTTTCACCTAACCTTTCCCAAAGGTCAAATTTCTGCAGTTTTGCTCCGTACGAGTACAGTATTTTCTCTGTTCCACTGGGATAAATGGCTTGCAGACACTTAAACGAGCAAGATATTCAATGAGAAGCAAATCACTAAAAACACCTTGACAAAAACACTTCTGAAATCTGCCTCCAATCACAAAAGACAGCAAGAGCCTGGTGGTTTGCTTGGAGGCGAGCAGCATGTCCTTAAGTGTCTCTCTTATTTCAAGGCACCTGTCTCGGTGTCACCTAGCACAAACCCAGATCAAGGTGCAACTTCCTGTGTGTTTTAAAAACAAGTGCCAGGAGGAAATGCCTTCCACTCCCCTTATATGGTCAAAACTGAACTTAATACCAAGCTTCAGCAGCCAGGAATAAAACGGTACCAACGTACACACATTCTGCTCAAGGATAAAACTTCTTCTATAAGCAAGAGTTAAACTGGGCTAACTGGAGCGAAGTTTAAACAACCATGCAACTCTGAATTACTTCCATCTCCCCCAAAAAAGATACGCACAAAAGACCCAAAAAACAACTCTCTTGCACTGCAATTCTCTGCCCTCCAGGCCTTTATGCCTCAAAATATACCCCCTCATCTCTAATCTGTCAGAGCAGCCACCTTGTTAGCCACAGGTTACTCCAGCACCAGGCCATCATTCCCCTGAGCACAGTCGATGGACGTTTAAACAGAGCCTAGCACCTGCCATGTTGTCCTTCTGCCATTAAACTTGCCACGGGATGACATGCTTCAGACTTCTGTGTCCAGGTTCTCCTCACATACGAATTTTCTATATGGATTCTGAAAACGCCAACTCAACAGGACTACCCAAACAACGTAGCAGTCATTTTCCCCTACACACAGGTACAGCAGAATTATATTTTTAGGCTGGAAGTAGGCACAAGTTGCCAGCTGCCAGGCTACCCACTCCACATCCCTGCTTGTCATTTTGGGTGATGGATACTAAACCGATCGACTTGCTGTCACAATAGCTGTTACCACGTTCGGGACAAGGAACACCTACAGAGGAAGGCCAAAAGATGCCCAGAAGTTGTCTCCAGCCCAGACTGAGAGCTGGACCCAATCAGTTTTTCCCAAGCCCTTATCTTGCACAGCAGTGCAAGGCAGCTGCTATCTCCACAGCAGCTCCACTTGCAAAGAAAACCGAGGCCTCCAGCGAGCTCACGGGGAGGTCCGAGTTCACTCATAAGGGTTGTTTTGCTCACCTGGGTTGTTGGTTTTTTTTTTTTAATTCAGTCATTTCCACCAACAGAACAGAAGTTATTTCATTCCGGTT
>NW_010171689.1:3610-73843 GCF_000695765.1 Mesitornis unicolor | reverse complement strand
GTGTTGGCAGGGGGGGAGAAACCCAACACCTGTTGTGATGAACTTGCTGGAAGGGTAGAGCATGTATTAACCACGCTTGCACTTGCAAACGCAATGGAGGCACCAGCGGGAGAGCCCCGGGAGGGAGGGAACGTGGGATGAGGAGAGGAGCCATGGGGGGGGCCGGCAGCGTGACCCCACACCTGGGATGCTGCCTGCCCCTCGCTGCCCTCTCCTGCCCAGCCAAAAACTTGCCCAGCACCGAGCCGTGGCAGTGCTGAGTGGGAGCAGCAAGGAGGGGGCTCACCCCATCCCCAGGGATGGAGGAGTTTGGCACAGCCCCGGTAGTGCTCGGTGCTGGGGTCGGAGGGGCAGGGTCCCAGTGTGTGTCCCAGCAATAAGGGGGGAAGTGAGGATGGGGAAGGGCACTGTAGCAAGAGACCGTGAGCTTAATTAACAAAATTTCTGTATGGGGCACTATATTTTTAAAGAAGTCTTTCTATGCTGTACATTTCTCCTGAAGCTGAAATAATGTACTGTTGGTAGGGGTTTTTGTATAGTGTACAGAAATTGGCAGAATATTTTCTTGCTGCATTCAGTGATTTATTAACCGAAGTAAAATAGACAAATATAAAGTGTTAGCAAAAGTTGAACGAAAAAAAAACACAGAACAGTTTGTGCCTTTTTTAGTTTATTTTTCTGTTGCTATATAATCACTGCACTAAAACCTTTCCAGAGAGGAAAAGCAAAACAAAACTAGTCTCTTAATAAGGGAGGAATACGTAAAGCCTAAATTGAGTGTTAATTTTTTTATTGGGATATTTAATTAAAAGAATGTTGCTGGTTTTATTTAATACCTGTGCCTTTGTAATAAAACTCCACATCCTGTCAGAAAAGCCAAACCTGGAATAAATCCCACCAGATCCCACAGACGCAGAAGAACCATCAGGTTACCAGTATTTTCTTTTAAAACGTGTGAACCTTAACTGATGTTGCAGTGTCTGATCGTAATACCTGTCGAGTTGTCTGGGCGAGAGGTGCTTTGGAAAGGTGCAGTTTCCAGAGGGCTGCCGGAGATGCACCGCTGAGGACTGAGTTGTTGACACTTGGCCGTTAGCCACTGAGCAAATTCTTCCCTTACAGCTTCTGTCAGTTGCTTTGTGACAAGGCTTTTTGGAAAAAATCCAGCCAGTTGCTCCAGTGCTCCGGCAGGGACAGCCCGTAGTTGAAGGAAAGGGCTGGCTGCCAAACAGGCTGGGTTTTGCCATCCTCAGAAGATGGAGAGGGATGGCGGGGGAAAAGCTGCTGATCCCAGCCCTGTTTTTTATTGGGAAGTCCGTGTGGCTGCCAGAGCTGCATCCCTGGTAGCAACAGCGGGATGGGGGTACAGGACCTCTGGCGTTGCTGCTGCTTTCCCACCCAGAGCTGCTCTGAATAGTATTAGGCAAGGTTGGGCTTCAAAGCATCGAGTGATGCTGTCTCTTCATCTGCATTCATGGGAAGTTTTCCTGAATGTGATGGCTCGGGCTGAGCTCTGGCGCCAGAAAAGGCTCTGCCTGCTGCACTGTGCTGGGCTCACCCCATGTCCTCCCCAGGGTCCAGCCAGCTGTGCCTTCCCTGCCTGGACCACAGCACAGTTCCCAGGGTGATGTGTTGAGGCTGAGCTGCCTTTGCTGGGTCCATCTCTGCCTCTGCATTGGTTTAAACAGTGTTGCAAGAAGCTCCCCAAGGTGAGTTGCTTGTGCCCTCAGTGCTTGTTTTGCAGCCCACCTTGGGGAGCTTCTTGCTTCTGCAGCCGATGATAGCTGTGATGGGCACAGCCCTGCATTGGGACCATCACCATTCCCCTTCCTCCAGGCTTGAGTGTCACTTGACTGCTCCCATCCCAGTTCATCATCTGAGTGGTGCAGAGCAGCACAAGGTGGTTGTGGGTCTGGTCCTGAGCAGAACGTGTGGTCTGGACCTGCTCCCAGAAACCCATTCAGAGCCCATTGCCAGTTGTCGGCTCTCATTGCAACAGAGACTCCCACCAGTATGAGATGGCAGGGGATGCTCAGTTTATTTTGGTGGTTTCTCCTTCCAAGGATGCTTCTAACCAGAGTGTGGGGAAATGTAGAGCATCTCTTGGGTCTTACCCTCAGTTGTTAAACATGGTGGCTAGGAAGACTGCTTCAGGTTTAGGTGGAGATGCGAAGGGTCAGGGTGTGATGTCCATGTAGAGGTCTCTCTTAAAATTGAAAAATAAAAGGAGGAAAAAAAGGGAAAAACTGCATTGCCATGTCTGAGGCCCGCAGCCCTGGGGCTGCTGCAGCCCTCCAGCACAACCTGGGCAATTCCCTGTGGAGGGAGTGGGAATAGCCCTGCGCATCCTGGGCAAGCTGGCATCTCAAGCACGCGTAATGTTTGGCAATAAGCTCAGTGGGAAGCTTGGTCCATGAAAGGTCCCAGGCCAATAATGCTGAGCAATCAAAGCAACAAAGAAAGTGGCTTCTAATCTTACTTGAAACCCTTGAAGTGGTGTTTCTCGTAAAATCACACCATGTTTTTCTCTCCATGAGGGAGATGGTGCCTGCAAGGTGCACAGCAATGGCAGCCGTAACTCGCCTCTGCTGGGGGATGCCCTTTGCAGTGCCTCTTGCCACAGAAATTTCTGGGGCACTGCCTTCAGCTGAGAGCTGTCCTTCCCCCCTGCCTTGATGTTCCCATGGGGTCTGTGGGTCAGTATTTCGGAGCAAGCCTTGACTTCCCCAAGCGTGATGCAGGCTCTGCCCATGCACAGGGCTGAGCGTGGGGAGCTGGGCTCCCCCTCCATGGTCCATTCTTTGGGCCTGAGGTGTGGTAGTGCAGAAGCAGGACCAGCACTTGCCATGCTGCAGGGGTAGTTGTGCACCCAAACCAGCGTCACCGCTCACAGGGCACAAGTCAATTCTCTTCTGCTATGGGCAGGATGGAGGCACCTAAATCCTTAAAATCCCCAGGGACAGGTCTGCATCTTGGCTTATTTCAGCATCTCCCTTCAGCAAACACAGAGGGTAAATGACCCTGGGGATGTCTGTCCCCAGGGCTGGGACCTGGACAGTCGTTTCCCCACTGTGTTTGTCCCCATGTGAAATGGGGGTGATACTTCATGTCATGGCATCTGGATTTAATAGTCCCTGTGTAGGAGAAGCAGGAACAGGGGTTGGCAGGTGGCTGTCGGTGCTCGGATGTGCCTGTTGGGGTCCCAAGGCGCACACCCACAGCAGGAGGGGAAACTGCTCAGTGTCTGGGGAGGTGTCAGGCCCCTTCCTTGCTGTTGCATCAGGGAGAGCAGGATGAGGCTCTGGAGGACGAGAGCAAGGTCCCGTGGCCAGAATTCCCAAGGGAAATGTGGTTTTGCAAAACATCACGACCCTTGCTGCCGCCTGTTGCTCACTGCGCCATATCTGTCTGTGATGCAGGTCTGCTGCCTTTTAATGTGCCAAATTTGATGGCCGAGGTGCAAATGGATAGAGACTGACTGCAGGGATTTCCGAATTGCCAAGCACACAAGGGCAGGAACCAGCGCCGGTTACCTCTGAACTAACAGATCTCATTTTCAGTGCTGGGAGCCTGTGTTTCATTAGCACCAGTGTGATGCTGTTGATACGCACTCTATTTAAAGCTTAATGAAGGCATTTTAATTCCACGCTGACTGGAGTCTTGCAGTGGAATATACTGTACCACATAGATTAAGGGATGCAAACTGTTAAATAAGCTTTAACATGCAAAAGGATAATTTTCTCTCTTTTTTTCCTCCCTCAAAATAGATCCATACAGAATCTTGAACAAAAAAAATTGTGTGCTCTTGTGTCCCTCAGTAATAGAGACTATGCACAGAGATTATGCTTATCTCCCACTGAAAAACTGCCACCTGAGTGGTCATTTGGGTACCTTTCATTGAAAATAAAATAAGAGAAGAATTTTAACAACAGAGAGTTTACTTAAAACACAGTATCACTTAAAACAACAAGCTCCAAGTCAGCATTTGGAGTTCAATCGCTGTTTAAAATCACTGTTCAGTGCTGTCACGATGATCAGCTGTGGGAGAGAATATGCTTTTAACATCTAAATAGTATAAGGTGGACTGAGACCAAGAGCATAACAAATACATAACACAACTGTACATTTACTTGCGAGTAACACGTTTGAATGCAGAAGCAGCTACTGCTGTGTAAGCATAATGAACGTACAGCTAACCTTGTTTTCAATTTCTTTTCCTCCAAAGCTTAGTCCTTTTGACTTGTAAAATGTATATTTGCTTTTTAAAAAATATAATTAGGTTTAACAAAGCATCCGTTGCTTTGTGAGTTGTACTTATTATTGTGCTGGGCTGTTAGCTTTAAGCAGTTTGTGTGCTTGTGTTATTTTATTCAAACAAAAGTCTTCTGGAGACAAATGCGGTAAAGGTAAAAAAAATAATTTTTTTTGGTAGTGTTAAGCAGGAGTGTGGTCTGCATTTGGAAAATGTCCAATGTCAATTGAAAAAAAACAAACCTGGGCCTAAATTGCTTACCAGAACTGCTCATGTCTGAGGCAGTGGCTTTTTGGTTCACGGGTTATGGGCTAAATCCATGCCCAAATGGAAACTCGGATTCCCCTGAGCAGCCTCTCACTCTGCATCTCCTCACCGTCGTACAAGACCGATGTGAGATGAGTCTTGTGTTTTCTATGTTCAGCATAGTATGTACTGTACTTTGTAATGGGAAGTGGCTACAAGTCCTCAAAGAAATACGAACCTATTTTAAAACAGCAATAATTACCACTGTAACGCAAATGAGTGCAGGGGGAGAGCCCAGGAAGGCCGTTAACGAAGGGGGTGCCGTTAGGAACGCACTGGCGGCAGTGCTGCTGTTGCACCTGGGGAGCAGGTTAAGGGCTGGGAGAGGCCGTGTCCATGTAGGGTCCTTCCGCCTGAATCACTTTGGCTCTGTAAGTCCTTACACAGCACAGGTTTTTCACTGTGGTTTTTAAGGATGAGTTCCTGGTGGGAGAGAGAGACATGAGAAAGAACTGTCAGAGTCACACAGGGGAAGGCAAATGTTCATTGCCACAGTCTGGTGTGCTCTGCTACTGCACTACTGAGGCTCAACAATAGCAGAAAACAATAGACTATGATTTTCCAATGGAGGGAAGCAGCAGTCAGCTCTGATGGAAAACTGTTTGCGTACTGCCAAGGCATATCGATACAAACCAGTTCCTCCAGCATGGTGGGACGTAGTAAGGTGTGTGTGAGGTAGCCCTTGGTGCGCTTTAGGCATCTGAGCTCCAGCCTACGCAGCGCTATCCCGATGGATGCGGCAGGGCCTCTCCATCTTCTGTCGGCAGAGCCCCGGGAGCTGGGCAGCTCCCGAGGGACAGAAAGGTCGGGCAAGGTGCTCCGGGTGAATGACTTGTAGGTACTTCAGTTCTGTTCCTGATGGCCGCTGTAACTGTGAAAATTAACCAGACCTGCTGTGATAAAATTTGGTTATATAAGGTTTATTTGGTTAATTTTTTATAAGTGAAAACTGAAAAGATGAAAGAGAATTGTAATATGAAAGCAACTGCTGTAAATAATGTATGAATGAATAAAATCTAAAACTTATGTCAGTTTTTTCCTAAACTGTATTGCTGTCGAGTTACTGACACCACAGTGCAGACAGTGCCTCCATCTTTTCCAGCTCCCAGTCCAGCACAAACACCACTTGTCCCTGTTGTCACTGATAAATAGCGTTATCTTTATGTGTGTGTCACGCATGTCCTTGGATTATATTTCCATGCTTTTCCAGCTCACTGTAATGCTAACACGCTCAGAAGTGCCGATGTTCTTGGAGTTACACACAGTGAATTTGGAGCCACCCCTGGTTGCTGCATTGCTGGTGCTGCTCCACAATAGGACCCTGTCCAGCCCTGGTCACCATGCACAGTTCTGCCCTAGGCCATGTGCCTCTCTTTGTGGGTTGAGCACTTGTACCCAAAATCCCACCTGAGATCAGAGATAGCCCTGAGAAACGTCCCATTGGAGCACAGGACACAACAAAACCACAGGGTGTCTTTTTTCCACCACCAAGGACATGGAGTGATAGAGTAAGTGGGATCAGTGAGGACCTTTTCAGGGTGGAGATACCTCTGGAAGGGTTCTCCAAGCTGCACAAGCCCCTTTCTCTTCCCTATGCCTCTGCATTTCCTTAGGTAAAATCCAGCACAAATGGGCCATTTCCCACTGTTCGCGTGTTGGACCTGCACAAGGCTGTGTCTGACACCTCCCAAGCATCTCTGTGAGGTGGGGAAGCACAGACCTGCAGTGTGGGGAGGGGAGATAGGGCTCCAGCCTTCAGTCCAATGGGGAATAGTTGGAATAAACCAATTGCTGCTGAAATGGCCTCTGGAGCTGTTTCTTCCTGAAGAACAGTTTTTGGTGGTAGTTATAAATGCAGACAGGAGAGCCCTGCTCTCAGGATCACCCAGGCAGCATCCCCAGCAGGGGCACTGGGTGTTATCACCTTCCTGGTGGTGCGGCTGAGGTTTTGGGACGTGCTGGGTTATCTGAGCAGCCAGGCAGTGGCATGGAGTGTAAAGTCAATGCCTTTGCAGTGTGGATCTGGCCCCTGTCACTTGGCTGCTTTATCCAGATGTGCAGGTACCCAGTAGCAGTATCTCACTGGGGAGGGGTATATAATGCACCTCTGGAACTGATAGTGATGGGTTCTGGGTTTTTTGGGGGGTTCTGGGTGGAAATAAGTGAAAATAAGAGGGCAGTGGCAGCAAAAGCTCTGTTAGCTTTAGAAGCCATATTGGGGGTGTGCTGTGTGCCTTAAAGGCACCTCCGTTAACTGGTAGTTGGGCTCTGACTCTCCACTTGCAGGCCACACATGCCTGTCCTGGCCTCCTTTCCTTCCCCTTCACAGTGGCTTGCTTTGGATTAAAAAATTAAAATTCCCGGGGACAAGGACTTTGTCCCCCATGCCCTGCATCCCCAGGCGTGTGCCTCACGCTCTAGATGAGGCAGGACCTCATGATCTTTCTCCCCATGGCAGGCTCCCTAGCACACTCACTAGCTATGTACACCTTAATGCCTCTGAAAGAGCCAAAGCAGACCCACCACAAGCTGTCCTGTCCACTGTAACTGTGGCCTCTCCTCAGTGGCTTAGTGCTCTCACAAGACAAGTAGGGAGACTGAGATTGCAGCCAGGCAGGGAAGCCCTTAAGTCTAACACAGTTCAGCATATAAAGTCCACAAAACTGCTTTAATATGGGCAAACAGCCACCAAAATGTTCCATTTACCTACTTACTTATCCACCTATCTACCTTCCTTCCATTCATCCATTCACCTATCCATGCTGGCCCGACTTTTGCCAAGAGGCAGAGCTGTAAAGTCCATATGTTCCCAGCCAGGCCCCACCACAAGCCCCCTGCCCACCCAGGCAGCTCCTTACTGCTGGCTATGTTTTGATTATCAGGTAGGCCGAGCACACGATGCTATGACAAGCTCTGGGGTTCCTCCAGTCTTCCCCATGTCCCCACAGCCACAGGGGTTGGAGTAGTTTCATATCTAGGCTTTACCAGGAGCCACAAACTGGACCTCCTTATGCTTATCTCAGCAGCAAGGGCCAATAGACAGCAAGGAGAATTTGTGACCCTATGCCTTGTGGGTGTGTTTTAGTACAGTCTTAGGTGTATTCTGAGTACATCGTAGGGTGTATCTGGGACACAATGGAGGTATAGCAGTGAACACGGTGAGTGTGCTCACCATGGTAGGTCAGGTGCAGGTTACCCAGCCTCACTGCTGCAGGCTGTGTTTCAGCTGCCAGCCTTCAGCTCCCCTTGACTGGCCATCCCACCACCAGCCTCGCAGAAAGCCTTCAAAGGAGCCACTGCTAAGTCCAGCAGGACCCAGCATCTGCTTGGAGTGCTTCTGAGGGGCTGCAGTATTCAACCTGATGTTTCCTTCACCTGGTTGGAGTCTTTCACTGAGCTTGCTGCTACATGTCCATCTCTACTCCCTTAAGCATCTCCTTGCTTCACAGCACAGGCACACAAACACAGACACACAGACACACACACCCCCCACACACACCCCTCCCTCTGTTACACAAATGTAACTACCTCAATTACCAGCTCTTCTATCTTAATAAATAGGAAGAACTCATGTATTCCAGTGAGGGTGAAGGTGTCCTGTCCCAGAGATTATATTTTTTATTGCAGTAATTTATAACACCACTGGCCAAAGCAGCAAAACAAAACAGCTTCTTTTTACTGCCACATCATTTCACAACATGGCCACACTCCTCTGTGAAGCAAAGACTTCGGAGGAAACTCGCTTTTGAAATGGACTCCTCAGAGGAAGCTCCCTTTTGAAATGGACTGCTCACCAAGTGGGCTGAAGCACCGCAGGATGTTTGCCTGGCTCCCTGAAGGCCTCTCAGCCCACGGCTCGGCACAGCACTCACATGTTATTGCCAGGATACATTCAGACCCTGGCAGTTCTTGCTACCAAAGTTTTCCTGGTTGATCTTCCTATGAGGTGAAATCTCTAGAGTGATCAGCAAAGTCAACAGCAGTTGCATATGAAATGTTGCAATATCAACTACTGCTATGGGAGGAAGATGGACCATGTTTATGGTCATCTGCACTACTACCATTTATTATAAAATTTGTCAGTAATTTCTTTGAGGTGCAGTTTTGTTCTTTTCTGTGCTTGACTGCATTTGCAAAGTCAGTAAAGCATATTCAACACCTAAGGGCAGTTATAGCAGAAGAGGAATGAACATTGCGGAGAGATGAGTCTTCTCATATGGATGGGGCAGACGAATCATGCTGTAGAGGTGCTCATTTCTCTCCGTTAATGACCAGTCCAAGGTGATTCTAGACCAGCCCAGCAATAGCTGACTATCCCAGAAACACCTAAGGTGAAGTAAATCCTAACATGCTGTTTCTGTAGAAAAGCTTAATTGTATCTGAGAACTCAGGGAAGCTGAAGGACAGACAGTATGGGGGTTTTCTTCAGCAAATATTGGGGCTCTAAAGGTAATTGATTGTATTCAGTCACCAAAATGTAAAGCTGTAACCGTGAACTATGCTCCTAGGAATAACCCAGAACGGTTGTTAAAGAATCAAAGGTTTGGTAAAGACAAATTACTTGCAAAGACTCACCTGGTCTATAATCTAGTCCAAGTCCTACTGCATGGTTACCTGCATTGCAGATTCATCTACTAGAGAGAAGTACGAAAATGAATTGCTCACCAGTAATATTTGTATTACAGTCTAATTACTTAGACCTTTTTTTTCCTAAACAGGAAATAACTGGTAGAGTAGGAAAAGAAGAATAAACAGCTGCTTTGTGTTTCTCTGCAGAAAGGTAGGAGGGATGGAGGAAAGGAAGACTCCAGCAAACTGAATTACCTTAGACTCCTCTTTATTTGTCATACATTGTCATTCATGTTTTATCTTGCAGCAACCCTGAATGACAGCCATTAAAAATCGGGATCATTATTTCAATTCAGTTGTTCAGGGACAACAGAAGCTCCTATAGCCTTCTAAGCTGAAGAGTCCTTTTTACTCAAGTACAGGAGAGAATGGTCTGTACGATGAGATGAGCTTCCAAGATCACTGTCTTGTGCTCTCGTCTTTGTGGAAAGGTAAAGAAAACCAAGAAAGAAAGTAGATACTTTAGTCTTACAGGTTGTATCTTCTTTGGGAACATTTTAAGGAACTGAACAAAAAGCTAGAAGTCAGTGGACCATTAAAAACCCTTTAAGTAATTGGGCACTAGGAAGACATTTTGGCAGAGCATCAAGGGGAAGAGGAAGAAGGTTCAGTCCTGCAGGCTGTTCTCACTAGCAGCACCAAAGAATATTCAGAGGACGGATGAATAAATGGTTACAAATGCTTGTTCTTGGCTTTGCCTTGTGTGTAAGGTGGAGAACATCCGCTCTAGTGTCCCATCAGTGACGAGCGCTCTTAAAGGCTGCGAGGTCTCAGAGCTACTGCAGCCCAATTAGAAGGGGAAGTTCAAGCCAAGCAGATCACACCAGAAAATGAGCTCAGGATTGAATGTTCTTCTCAGATACGGATTTTCCTTTTTTTTCAGTAATATAGAGGAGCTGAGCAATCAGAGAGGTGCTTGCAGGGTAGTTAGTCCTGCTTGAATTGCTTTGGTCTAACAAAAGCCCCCTGCCTTGAAAGGTTACCTCATGATGCATGTTGAAACTGTACAAATAGCTAAATATTTACCTCAGCTCAGAAGGTGGGTGAGAAGAACCAAAACCAGGCAGCTTTGTGCCAAGCTTCTTAAAGCTGAACGCACGACATGTGCTGGGGGAGCAGGATTACGTCTGCTACTGTGGATGCAGTAAGACATTCTCCAGACAACACTGTAGGTAAATCCCATAGTGGACATACATAGAAGCAAATTCACAACAGAGAAGCAGTTTTCCCTTTTGTTTTAGTGCAGTATATCCAGCAAAACATCACCTAAACTATTTCTGAGGTTAACCATGGGGGAGTGGAAAACCATTACATTTTATGCAATTCTGCAATTCTGCTTCACATAGCAAAGATTAGCTTGCTGTTCAAAATATTCTCTAATGTAAGAATGGGGCCTAAACCAGACTTTCATGATTATCAGACTGTGTATGTATGTCCATTCATATAACAACCCATAAAAATATGTATATGTCTATAAGAAAGCTACAGTTTTCCCCTTACAAATGTATAAATGTATATTATGCATCCAGCTCTCCCATGGAGTCCACTGTAAGAAAGAACCCAACTAGAGATACTCCTTTTGCCTTGTGAAGTATGGTGTATGGGGTTCAAGTGTCAGGGAAAATTACACTGCCCTGCCACCACCTCCATTCCCATTAAGTTTTGTAGGTGTTATACATAGAAAAAAAAATTAACTCTGTTTATCAGAATCTATTTCCAATAATGATAAGTGGGAGGTCAATGTCCTGGGAAGGGTGAGGAGCTGGAAAAAAAAGATGAGCAAATGAAAAAATTAATAGCTTTGCAGAACAAAATAAAAAGGGGAGGGAAAATTACACTGCCCTGCCACCACCTCCATTCCCATTAAGTTATGTAGGTGTTATACATAGAAAAAAAATTAACTCTGTTTATCAGAATCTATTTCCAATAATGATAAGTGGGAGGTCAATGTCCTGCGAAGGGTGAGGAGCTGGAAAAAAAAGATGAGCAAATGAAAAAATTAATAGCTTTGCAAAACAAAAAAAAAGGGGGTAGAAAAGAAAATAATTTAAAAAAATGCAATATTGTGAGAGCTTTCCAGTAGCTGCTGTGCTACTTTGGTTCCCAGGCAGCAAAAACTTGCATGGCTGGCACTTGGACACGGTGAACTGCAGCAAAAATGTCCTTGATATGCTATTAAATTTTCACAAGTCTGAGGTGTTTCTCACTGATGCTGGATCTGACCTTTTTATCGCTGCACTGTTAGTCTCCTAAATGTCAGCGCCTACCTATGATGATCACACACAAACTCCTTCAGGCTGTGGCCGGTGGGAAGAGAACTGCAATTCCCCTTCATGCTTCAGGTCTGTGCAGAGTTCAAAGCAAGTATTTGACATTTTGGGCATCCTGGCAAGATTCCCTCACTGTGACTTGCAGAAATACTGCATTTAGTGAAGGCAGGTGATGGTTTTTCACCCTCTTTCTAACACAAATGCAATAGATTTTGACATGAGGAGTAATGCTCTCCAGAAATACAAGGGATGCAATTCAGCTGGGTAACCATAAGGGTCTGGGATCATTTGAGACACCCTGTGTTTTAAATGACTTGCAGTGAGCCCAGCCAGACTGTGGGCATTGCTTTGGATAAGCTGGAGAGGCAAGCAATGTTGTTGTCTCCTCCCTTACTTTCATGCTGAGTCATTTGGGTTTATTATATGTTATGTTTGCATAGCAAATGTGAACAAGTCAACAGATAACTTGAGCACTTGCAAGTTATGTAGTCTAAAAAATAAATATCCTTTCCCCCTAAGGGACTGTTTATCTTCCTAGACTCTCAACATCTGAAAAGCGTAACTTAATCACAGGATTATCTACTATTTCTAGAGTAGCCTCTTCATTACTATCAGTGTCATGACACTGCTGGTCCAAGGAATGTGCCCTGTCTATGCATAATTAAAAATAAAGATAGATTTCAATAGGACAAATAGTGAAAAGAGCAGAGTACATGATAAAACAGTTCCTTTGTCATTCACTTAAGCAAAATTAACCAAAACGCTTCAATATGCTAATAAACTGCGAAATTATTCATTGAGATGGTTTGTTCCTTCATCATGTCATAGTGTCAAAGGATTTGTCACCAAAGCTTCGGCACAGATTTTCAGTATTTTTTGCATATGTAAAGAAGTCTTAAGGGAAAACAGCACAAAAGCTCCGGCCCTACAAAAGGCCACGTCAGATGTGTAAGAGCTGTGAATTTGATATACTTTGAGTATCTTAATATAGAATAATGTATCTAAGTCTGTCTTATTTTCCTTCCTGTACTTTAAAACTCATTCTTAGAAACCTATTTTAAAAGTTGTATGATTAAACTGAAGAAGTATCTCTTCACTGATGTGCAATAGCTGAATACTCCTTGTACATAACAACGTTTAATTGCATGCTATAAAGCCCATTCTGTAAGGGTTTGGGTGACTGACCAGAGGCTGCAGAGCTGTTGTTTGTGGTGTTGTACATTATTGTATAAAATTTGTGTTAGGTGAAACATGAGGTCAAGGTAAGGGACAACATTCAAGATTGTTACTTTGCTCCCTATCCACTAAATCAGAGAACGTTACACACATCTAATGAGTTCAATAAAGGCTGTGTGCTTTACGTGCTGTAGAGCTGAAGACAACAAGTTCAAGCCACTTTCACTCCGGTGCATCTAGCACTGAACAAGGTGCTCTGAACCAGAGAGGTTGCAGTTGCAGTGCAGTCTTCAGAGCACAGTTCCCCAACACAGTGAGGTTAACTCTGCTGATTTAATGCATTTTAAGAGATGGGCCAGAGCTTCCTTGCTCCTCTTTCCTTCAGGAAAAGCCGTGGAGTGAGACTTTAGAGGGCTTCGTCTGGGTCTATGAACCGGGTCAAGGTGTTACAGCAGGGAGGTAACACGACGCAGAGCTTCCTACAGGACATTCGCTGGAGTATTTACCTTCACAGGAGTATTTACCTTCACAAGCGGCTTCTGCAGCCTGCGCTGTGCTCCCTGCTGCTGCGACACCACTGAGCGACTGAAACCTTACTGAGAATGAATTCTTGTTACGTGCACGGAGGCACTTGCTGTAGTTCAGTATGGTAGCTTTTTGGTTAGTTTACTGGGACATGAAGTTCTTGGCAGTGAGATACCTAACTTAGCATTATTTTTCTTGTAAAATACCTTAGTTAAAGAAAGCCATTTAGTTCCTACTTAATTATTGTTCTGGGAGTGCTACCAGGGTTAGACATTTAACTTGTAAATGCCGAGCATTCTGTTAATCCTGCTTAGCCTAACAAAACCTATTTATTACTTCTACTCACAAAGCGTCCCAATTATGACAAGTCCAAGGCTTCAAACCAAGCCTGGTTTGATTTCCAGCCCATTTAGTTTACAAACATATGAAGAATCTGTTTGACTCTGGCACTGGAGTCCTTTGGGGTGGACCATCAAAGGACACATAGAGCGCAGGTGACTCCAAAACAGTCTCTAGAGACAAGACATGTCAGAGTCTAAGGAAAACAAGAAATGTAAGACCATTTCCCACAAAACCTATTTGACACCTTGGTGCCTGTGCGCTGACTGCCACCACTGCCAGAGGCTGCACTTCCACAGTGCTGTGCTGTACCCTGGTGGAGCAAGAGGACCGCTCGGTCACTCCACAAGGAATTGATCTGAAAACCTTGGTTCTCTGCAAGCAAAAATGAAGAGCTATCCCAGTGTACTCTGTGAGGAGGAGTGCCTCGGCCTTCAAGCAATAAAGTGTCAGGAAGAGTAGTACTGTACAGACCTGATGGCTCTGATGAAATTTCAAACAGCCTTGGGCAAGAAATAGTGATGCAGTCTGAGATACACACTGGAAAGGGTGCTGTAAATTGTACATTGGTTTTCTTCTCTAAACCTTTTGCAGATGCTAAAGCTACAAAGCAGACTTGAGACTTTGGATCCCTGCACTGATGTCCAAGTTCAACATTATCAGTACCAAAGGGTTCAAAGCCTTTCTATTAGTTGCTTAATTGTGGGAAGCAGAAAGATACAGGTTTCTTTATAGCATCTTTGTGCTTTCTGAGTTGAATATTTCCATGCAGGTTTCCTTTAGCCTCTGTTCTACCCACTGGATTCTCTCATATCTCATGTCTTTGAGGAAGGGAGCCCACATTTTTCAACTGCATATCAAGAAGGGTTTTAAGAACTGACTTTTAGTCCAATATGAACCAGGCAACAGGATGGTTTGATTCCCCATTTCTTCAAGGCAGGAAAAGTAAATATCTGGAGATAAAACACTTAGTCTGCACTGCAAGGTTCATGTAGGCAGTAAAAGGATTTCAATTCCACAGTTTTCCTACTACTACTGATGTGTTTAGCAGCATCACAAACAGGACAATACTTTAAGCTGGCAGATCTGGAAAAAAAACAAGTATAAAAAGAGATTTTGCTGTTGCTGAGGAAAGAATGTCCTTGGGCTAAGAAATAAAAAAAAGTCACTGGCAGCTGTTGGGTACAGCAGTATCAGTGAGCAAAAAAGAGCAGGACGTGGAGCAGGGTGGGGAGTGAGTAGCACCTACTGCCAAGATAGTTTATTGAAAGAACTGAAATACAAGGAAACTAGAAATGAGTTTTAAGGGCAAGAAAAAATAGCTGAAATGCTCACTTTAGAGTCAAAAGGTGATGGAGAGGAAGCGGGGACGAGAAAGCACACCACTGTCCCTACCATTAGGGTGGAGTATGAAGAAGGTCATGGAGGATGCATGATGCGGGAGTGATGTTACAGGAGAAAAGTCTTCCAGCTCAAGGCAAAAGATGGGCATCTCACTAGGCTGTACCTATGGGCTGTTATACAACAGAGGGTTAACTCTGCTTTGTTCTGATCTACATACAATGACATGTTTAAAACAGTGAAGCATTCCCTGGATTGGAGGCCGGAACCTGAGTCTAGGCTCTTCTGTGGGATGTGGCAACTCCCAGGCTGGACACTCGTGCTCTTTTCTTTTTTATTTTTTTGAAAGCACTCAGGCAGAGCAAGTATTAATTAGTTCACATCCAGTGGCCAGCCCCAAGAGGGAGCACAGAAAGCTCCTCGGCAGAACATCCTGCAATCTGGTGTGTGCAGCATTCCCGTGGATGAGGAATGTGAAAGCCTTTCATGGAGAAAGGTTTCCTACACTTTGCTGATAAAAGGGCAGGAGCTGCAGCAACATCCATTGCTTTGGCTGCCTTTTGAATGAAGGCGCTGCCTCCTTGGTGTTAGAACGAAAAGCCATGAATATCAGTCGTAAGGAGGCGACTCCCAGAAGAAGGCACTGAAGTCTCGGGCAGAATCAATCACAGAGCCCTATGCAGAGGGGTTTTTTTTGTGTGGGATACTTAGGTGTTCAGAGGACTGCCAAACATGAGATAGGTCTCCAGCATTTTATGGAGTGCTAAGTAAGTGTATATCTGATCTGAAAAACACTACGTGACACCAAGTCTGCTACTCCTGCCAGGCTGAGTAATGCTGAGTAATCCTGATATTAACTTCTGACGAAAAGAGGGGTCAGTAGTTCACTTCATCCAAGCTGGACTTCCTGATAAGCAAAGATAAATTGCCCAACTCAAGAGGTCATTTACAAACTGGAATAGCTCCCTGCATGGCAAGGATGGATGCCCAAAACAGATGGCTGGGGCTGGGGCTGGTGTGGGGGAATACACAAATGCAGTTTATGGTCAACCTGCAGTGCAAGGTGCTCCGTATTGTGCACAGAGGAGACAAAAGCTGATCCCTTTCAGATTGTGCCTGTCTGGTCCTGATGGCTTTCAAAGGATCCATCCTCATGCTCACCTTTGAATGTCACAGGTATAGTCTTGCTATTTCCATGCTCCCAAAGTGACAGTGATAGTTCTGAACAGAGTCTTCAAACAGAAAAAGTTCAGTGTTTCTGACTGAAAGAAGAAAAAAAATCAACATGTAGATGCCTCGCAGTGATGTTATGAGTTCTCCTAGATGCACCACGTGTAGTATTTGGTACTGTGAGCCTTTATGCCCATTTTGTGATTTGAGCTTGTAGGTTGCAGAGGAATGTTTTTCTCAAAATTGAAACAGGGAAAAAATAATCTCTGAAGTCATAATCCTTAAACATATTAGGATACATGGAAATAATATTTTAAGAAATTTATGTGTTGCCCAACTTTGAAAGAAACCCAGCAATTTCTAGCTGAAGACTGGTGATCACAAGCTTTACTCCCTGCCCAGTCTTAAGAAGCTGTCTGCAAATCAACCTGGGAGCAGTGGTTTATGTCTTTATGACTCCCTGACATTGTAACTTGTTTCTAGGGGAAAGACCCTGATTTGTAAATTGCTGTGTTTAAACAGTCCTCTAGTTTATGATGTTACATACAAAAGGAGTAACACTGCATAAGGGTACATATCAAAGCCTCGACCAGCTGAACAGAGTCACGTACAAAGATGCAGATAAAGAGTCACCAGTGTGGGTTTCACTTACTCAGCTGAAGATGTTTCCCTCAGATTTGTTGAGGTGACTGCCCATCCTGTCCAAGAGCTTTTTGATCAAGACATGCCCCACCTGCAATTTTCCCACACTGCTGCAGTCATTCCTGTAACACATTATCCATACAGGATTGGCAATCAAGAGTCAGTGGCGAGTAGGGAGATGTGCAGGGAAAAAGAGAAACAGCAAACAGAGGCCTGGAGAGCTTGGACACAACTATTTTTACTTGATCAAAAGAGCAAGACCCTTTAAAGATCAACAGTAGGTCAGAAGAAAAAACAAACCATTTTTTTTCAGTACGAAGAAAAACCTATCTGCACTAATTGAGAGAGACTCCATCAGAAAACTCCAGTTTCTCCATCCCAGTAAAACTCCAGTGATTAAAAAATATCATTAGAGACTCTTGCCCTGATGGAAATTAGAAGCCACCACCACCATCCAGGTAGGCTGCAGAGCTGAACTGGGTGGGTTTCACACTGGGAATAACTTGGAAGGAAAGCTGGTTGCTTCAAGTCTGCTACTGGTGGCTGCTTAGACTCACAGAATAATTGGGGCTGGTAAGGATCTCTGATGGTCATCTGCTCCAACCCCCAGCTCAAAGCAAGGCCAAAGATGGGTATGGCAGGGAGCTTTATATCTTTTTACTTATGACAGAACCTGTCCAGAACTAGTAACGTAGGCTGTACTGGAAGCAGCATCATTTTGTGTTAGAGATCTAAACTGTGGGTCTGAGTTGCTGGTGTCATTGAAGAGCCAATGGCCCTTTTTCTGAACTACGCTTACTGTTCTCAAGGCTTTAACCTTCAAGCCAGAACAAGAGTTGGAAAGGATTCCAATGGGCTGCTCGGCCATGGTACCTGTCCCAAAGCAGGATCAACTAAGCATAAGTATATTCCTACAGATTTTCTGTCTATCCTGCTCTAGAAATTTTGAGTCATAAAGATTCCAAAAGCTCTATTCAAGTCCATTCAAATGCTTAATTATCACTAGCATGCTTTAGAAAAGCTTGCTTAACATCTTCCCTAGTCACACCACGCTGAAATTTAAGCTCCTGATTTCTCATTCTATCTCCAGGGGACCTATAGAGCAGTTTATTACCATCTTTATGATGGCCCATTTCATACTGGATGACTGCTTTCAGATCTCTCCTCAGTCTTCTCAAGGTTAAATGACGAATTCTTTCAGTCTTTCCTCACAGGTGATATTGTCTATAGCTCTGATCACTCTTCTTGCTCTCCTATGGATTCCTGTTGCTCCACATCTTTTCTGAAATGCAGTTCTGAAACTGGGCAGAGCATTCATCTGAGTCCTTGCTGGGGCTGAGCACTATGCAAACACCTGCAAATCCCCAGTTCCTGAAACTGATACCTAACTAGCTGCTCCCTACATTTTGGAAAACACATTGCCTACATTTGAGTAGATTACTTTTTGCTTATGTGTGAACCTTCACACTCATCCCCACTGAATTGCTTCTTTTTATTCATCTTAAACTATTATTTGACTGTGTAAAAATCCTTTTGAATTATAAACCTATTGGCCATAAGGATTTAAAGCAAGATTTAAATTCTACAAAAGCAATATAAACAAGACTCAGAAGCTTCCCAGAAAAGAAAGTGATGACTCATTGTCAGAATATACTTGTTTTGTTGAGCTATTATAAATGTCTGAATGATGAATGTCCCAGACTGGAGGGATGAGATGAATTAAAGAGGTGACTACCAACCTGATGATCAAGGAATGGGATGTGTTAAGGGATATGGAGAATGCCAGGAGAAGGTTAATGTTTAGGTCACGTATGAGAAGAAATGAAAGGACAAGAAAATAGTCAGCTCCAAAAGAAATATCAAATGTATCACAAGCCATACTACCAGAAGCAGCATGACAGACAGAGAATTTGACTAAAGCCCAACATTTGCAACACTTTTTTAACCTCATTCTGTGACCCACAGAGGCCCCAAGGGAAGATGTTGACTTCTCCCAGCTTGTGTGTTACAAAAGCTCATTATATTTAAAGGACCCCCCCCCCCAAGAAGTTATAAAACCTATTAAATTTAAAGGCCCCCCCCCCCCCAGGAAGCTTATTTAATTTAACATCACAGTTCAAGTGAATGGACGGGAAGATAAACAGAGATGGGGATTGCTGGCAGGCAAGTAGGGTGGCCCAGCTTTCAAACTGCTGCTGAATTTATTCATTGTAAAGAAATTAAGTTCTCGTAGGTGTCCTTCACATGCAGTTTGGAGCCAATCATCAGTCTGAGCTGGCTTTGGGTCAGCCAATTAAAAAGAGAAGGAAAAAACAAATTTCTGGCAGATGTCCTGAGGAGACTTCTTCACCTAACCAGATACCAAAAAGACATTTAGGATAAATCAGCAATTAACTAATTTCTGGACTCAGCTAGATGTGGATGAGTGCAAAGAGGCCAAGGTAAGCCAGGGAGATATTTATCTTTCAATAAATTCAATTGAATTTAACAAAGCTAAAGTTTGATGACAAGATTCACCTTATTAATTACTGCATGGAAGAAACATGCAAAGGAAAACTGAATTAGAATCAAGTTAGAAAGATTCATACAGAGACCAGAGACAAAGGAAGATCCACCCGTTGGGTCACAAGCTTCAGAGTGGACCCCCTTGCTTTCTAAACGCCTTATGGAGCCTCAGTGCGGTTAGGCCCAGACCTGGTCAACAGTTTATGTCTGATGGAATTATCTAGACAAAGTTTATAATAATAATTGATTTGTAGTGTTTCATTAGCATTAATTCAGCATGCTATCAGTCACTCACCAAGGATCTGTAGCAAGTAAGGTATCTCTCTGCCTTGGGCAAGGAAGGATCTCTTGGTCCCAGTAAGGAATCTCAGACCCTGAGAGGCCTCCCTGTTCACGGGGAGAGCTGCCTGGTGTGCAGTCCAACTGCAACTCAGTGAGAGCTTAAATTGGGCTTTTCCAAAGAGCTGCTGTTGGTAAAAGGTCTCTCTGCTTTAAGGACCAACCTTGAGAAGCGTCCCAGCTCAAAGGCAGATCACGACCATGCAGCCATGCTGTCTAGCAGGGACAGCTCAAAGAAGGCCCTCTTAGGCTGTCATATTCATGAGATAATAGTGGTTAGCTTGTAGTCAAATTACGTGTGATGGAAAGGTATGCATGAGTCTCTCTGTACCCACAACTTCCTTTATTCCTTGATAAATTAGACTCGGGAAAGCCACCTGCTATTCATGTGTCGCACGATCGGTGTTCCAAGCTCATGTGTATTGATGCTCAACTGTGTCACTCTGCTCCTTTGTGGTTTTTCAGAAAGCAGACTGAAACTAGAGGAGTTCTCAACATGGCTATAGCTCAGGCCTTTACCTCCTCTGGAGCCTGTTCCAAACTACCGCTGGTTTGATCAAGGGGATCAAGTGTATCCACCACATCAATTCTGTGCAGAAATGCAGTGTTAGAGGCAGCAGCCACTTGTGGGGACAGAGGGTGATTCTCAGGAGCCTGTAAGTATAGTGCTCTGCTTACACACTAATTGGAAAATGGGATTTTAATCTGATGCATGACACTTCTGAATAATTAGAAAGTGAGAAATTCAGTGTGCACAGCAGATGAATCTGCCAAAAAATGAAAGGGGGGGAAAAAAGAGAGAGAATTTCTACAGCCAGTTTTTGATGCCATGGAAAAATTATCATGAAATGAACAGCTACACTAAAAATATAGTTATCCAGAAAATAGACTCATAAATGCCATGCCTGATGGTAGAGGGAAGAAGCTGAGGACACAAAGGTTAGAGGCAGAATATGCAACTTTTTTTTTTTAAACTTATGGACACTTAATAGTGAGAGTTTTACTACCAATAATAACAGTATCTCTGAAGCGCAGGGGAAAGGTTGGCAATGGATTAAATTATCAGCATAGACAGCAAAAGGGAAGGAAGAAAGAATCTAAATATTATCCAACTAATTAGTCTTGAATAGAGAAGGTGACCTGGACAAAATGCACCCAAAAACATGGGAAGGTTGGCTGGAGGTTGGACCTCCAGAATTCAAAATGCAACGCTGTACAATCAAGAGAGCAGCAAGGATAACAAACTGCCTGGACTTAGAGTGGATGATAAAGACACACTTGAGAGCATAAGGGTCTTACAAAAATGGGTGGCAGAAGTGCACTTCAAAGACATCCTGAGAGAAGCAGCTGATTGTAGGCTGCTGCTGTCAGTGGAGATGAGCCGATCAGGCTGGGGAAGTTTCCCAACAACACAAAGACAGGACAAGATTGAAACACATTTTAAATCCCAGAGACATCCAACCTACTAAAACTATTGCAGAATGGCAGAAATAAGAACCGATTCCTTTCTGCTCCTGAATGTTTCTGACAACCTGCTAATACCAAAAGGAAGTATGCCAGCCAAAGTGAGCGCGAGAGCCAGGGAATATAGTAAATGCTGGCACAGAATGAGGCAACACAGGTGGGAAGGAGGAATGAAATCCCAAAACATTTCTGGGGCTTCTTCTGGTACAGCACTGTATAATTTAATGTGGTACGGCAGAATATTTGAAGGGAATTTCTGGTTTGTCTTTCAAACAGATGACTGCTGTTGTTCAGCTGAAGACTGATGGAAGATCATAGGAAAATTCAGGTTGGATGGGACCTCAGGAGGTCTCCAGCCCAACCTCCTGCTCAGAGTAGAGCAAGCTATAAGGTCAAAACCAGGTTTCTCGGGGATTTATCCAGCCTGGCCTTCTAATGATGAACCAAGAATAGATGTTTTCAGGCTACTGAGGAAATACATCAGGAAGGCATCCAACAACCTTCAACCCATTCTTTGGCTTCGTTTTCAAATCAAATTAAACAAGAAAATGGACTCTCAGGTTCTGTGGACTCACAAAAATGAAATGAGTGTTTGCACTCTGGTTGTTACCAAGTTGGACAAACACTCAAGATTAGAGTCCCACTGTTCCACAGAGGTATGTGCACATTAAAAGATTCAAGACCTGAGCAGATGTCTTGGTCATGACATGCCCATGCAAATGCCAGCCAATAGCTGTGCTGTTCCATTTCCCTCAGACATTGAGTTACAAATAGCATTTCCTCCCCACTGCTCCAAAAGGCAAGCGAAAAGATTTACAAATGGTCCAAGGGAAGTTGCAGGCCACCAAAGACACAACGGAAATTAAACCCAAGTAGACAAATCAGTTCAAAATGGGTTATTACTGTGTTCAGAAAATTAATTAATGCCCACAGAAGATAAGTGAAGCTAACTAAGTAGAGCCACCTATTCCCCTTCCCCATCTATTCTGTGATCTCCCACACTCATTGCTCAGTACTTTTGCAGTTCTCGCACTCCCAGTACCTCTTCATAGGTTGTGAGAAACAGGGCATCATTTTAGGGATCAAATTGACAGTTTTAAGGATTGAAAAGGGCTCTTATGATTGCTCCAGCCTACCCATGTTTTACAGTCACTTTCACACAGAACCAAAATAACCTGAAAAGGTGGTCATTTATTATAAGGGCCTTGAGTTCTCTGGTGTGAAATTATTGTGCCACGCAAAAGGAATTCCTGACAGTCATCAAACACAGAATATTTTCACCTGTATTTATTTGGGAGGAAATTTGTGGTCAGGACTGGCCTTGCTTCCCTATAACGGCGCTTTAGATTCAGGCATGCTGCATGGCAGCTTGCCTAGGGTTTGGGAAAACCTCATGACCCTTATTTTATAGTTATACATAGATCAGCACACAAGCGTGGTAAAACTGATGCCTTGTCCACCGGACCTTGTTGGGAAATGATTCCAAACACTACCCTATCTCAGGCAGCTTGTTCAAGGAAATTACTGCCGTGTTAAAGAGAGATATATGCTTCTGCAATTCCACAATTTGAAAAATACAACTGTTTCCAAAACCTATATTGCCACACAGGATGGAATACAGTGAGAATGGATTGCAAAGTAAAAGAAATTGTCCCAAAGACTCAGCACTCTTCTCAATATCTGGGATCTTGGGTGTTTAAAAATGAGGAACTTTGAAGACAGAACACTTCAATGAGGTCTGAGAAATCAAATAATCCACAGAATCCACACCTTAACACAGCAGCACAGGGCAGTGAAGACTAGATACTCACCTGCTGCCCCAGGAGAACAGAACCAAAAGATCAGAGAACACATCCCACGATTTGTAATTCATTGTACAGCAGACACTGGGTGCATTTACCTCAGAGAGCCTCCACCCAGCTATGCCGTAAATCTGTATGCGCTATTTCACTCACAGCCTGCAGTTAGAAGAAAACACTGTTTCCTTACTGGAGAATCTGGAGCACTGGAAAAACATTGAGTTCACGATATGCACCCTGCAAGTTGTGGGAACACAAACTGCACCAAGTCCCAAGATCTTGGTCATCAACAGTCCTCCAAAATGATGCCAGTTTGCCTTTTGCCCTCACACCAGGGAGCCCCGGACACATGTGATAAAGCGGTGCCCTTACTGCTTCATTCTTTTCCTTCTGTTCATTGCAAATTCAAAACCAGGAAGAAAAGCTGTAAAAGCAGAATTGTCCAACCCGGTGCCCAGAGGGGCTCACAGTCCCTCTCTGGGACACAAGGAGGACAAAATGCTAACTCTGCCCCCCATATGACAACATACACAGAGGGCATGTGTCTGGGGCACCGTGACTGGCAGTCTCCTGTGAAGGGCTGTGTTTGAAAATTTGTTCTGTATGGTGACCTCTGCATTTCTGCAGCTTCATATTTGAACAGATGTCAATTCACAGCACAGGATCAAGGGTTTTTATGTTCTTAAGTGTGTATTTGGTTTTTTTGTTAGGCTGAAGGGTATGCCTAGTATTATTCGGAACTTGAAAAAGCACACTATTTATCTAGTTTAAACATATGCATCCTAAGAAACATACACAAGGGTGGAAATCAGCTGGGAAACATACAAAAAATGTTGACTTCTTTCGTATAGTAGTGAGCTTAGTAAGGTAGCCTTAGAGACGCAAGACTTAATTAGTACAGGCCTCCAGAAAACATTTGGTCTTCAAGAGCAGTGAAACTGATGAGAGCCCAGAACATTTCACACTTGCTCAGTGCTGCTGCAAACACAGAAAGCTTGAAAAAGTCAAAAAGCAGAAGAAAATTCATGCAACCTCTTCTCAGTTGTAAAGGTGGCACCAGACCCTGTGCTTGCACAGCCTGATGCGGTGTTGCAGCCATGCAGGCTGGACTCTCCCCCAGCCAAAGAGCCGACCCCAGTTAATATGTGGAAGGTTTTGACTTTGCTTACATGACCACTGCTAATTTTATAACTATGTGAATCAATTTTTAGAAATGACTGACTCACTTCAGCTGACAGGTTATGCTTGATTAATATGCAACATAAGAAACCAATTTTTAATAGTTTAATGCCTTTAAGCACTATGAAAAATTGTTTAATGATACATATTAAAACTGCTGCAAAGTCTCTGTAACTATACACTTTTAAAATTTAAATTATATTACTTTGATCATTTGAAGTCTATGGCTGAAAGATACAGAACACCTCTTAAAAGTTTTGTGCTTGACTTCAAACTTCTAAATAATTAGTAGATTTTGAGGACAGTTTAATATTCCAGAAGCATAAAGGCAGAATTTGGCAACCAGTAAGATTATGAAACAGAGTAATTTATAGAATAAACTCTACAGAAAACAAAATATCCATAACGAATCTGAACATCAAAGTAGAAGCCTGAATCCTAAAAAGTATAAGGCTGAATCCTAAAATTTATCTAAACAATATTTAGCATTACATCAGTAATAAAGGTAATAGATTAGGCAAAACAATAATATTTCTCCTAAAGTATGCTAAGGTTACAGGGTACAAACTGAGTTTGAAATGAATTGTAGTTAAAACAATCTGTTTATTTTTAATGCATTTAGGCATCCAGTTTTGTTTACCTGTTTTGCTCCAAAATTCTAAATATAAATTGAGGTGGAGACTCTTCATTTCCAAAGAACTCGTTTTCTAACTCTGTGAATGTGGCATTTATTACGCAATGCAAACCAAGCAGCTGCCTTCTACTCACAAATTATAAAATAAGCTGAACACAGCAGTTAAGCACTTGCTGATACAGTTCAAATAGTGCCTTTCTAATGCCAGATTAGAAGCATCTTTACACAAGCACTTCACAAAACATTTAACATTAAAGTCTAAACATCCATCTAACTCAAAGATATTTGTCACGTTCCCAAAGGGTTAATATTGTCTTGCTTCATTTCTTACATGTAGTAATTTAGCTCTGAACAAAAGCAGCTCCCCGCTGGTTACCTTGGCTAAAGGAAACACAATGAACTGGTAAAAACCAGTTTTATCTCACTGCTGTTGCCTAGGGCTACAGACAAAATGAAGTAAAAAAATTCACATGCAGAGTATTAGGTGCTTATGAAAGATCCAGCAGCGCTGTTGCCTAGTGATTCAGCGAGGAATCAGCGCAGGCCAATGAGGTGTACGGGCACTGAATAACATCCCCAACGACTGCTTTACATCTCCTGCAACTCTGTCATACACCCCCATGATTTCCCAGTGGTAAGAATGACTTTCAAGGGAACCTGTCAGAAGAAAAAGAAGAAATTAAACAAACAAACACATCACATATAGCAGGATTCCTATTTTTGCTTTTCTCTTGGGATGTTGATACTGCTCTAGATTATACGCATATCCTACACTAAAGGTTCTTCATCTCTATTAATACTTAATTATCACTACAATTTTGATTAAAATACCTCAACAATTAAGACTAACCTTAGTTTTGAAATTGCAAATACATGTAATTGAATTGCAATGAATACGCCAAACCAAAATTTATCTTATTGCATTTTTCAAAAGAGCTACAAAATTAGAGTGTTTAAATCAGCAACTTTGTCAGTAATGCATAAACATACTAGGGTTTTTTTACCATCCACTTTTTCAGTTCTGGGGTATTTTTGTGGTTGCTTTGGTTTTATTTTAGTTTGTTTTGCAGTTACTGGTGCTCTGTTACACAGTAGATTTTCTGACATGAAAGCTGCCTCATTAGCAAGGACTATATTGTGGAAAAGAAGCTACTTCAAAGATAAAGCATCCTTTTCCTCAAAGAAGGAAAAAATATCTCCCTATTAAGATTATATGTGTGCTCTACTTTAGTGACATTTTTCCTCTGTATGAAAAAATAACATTCATATTAACAGAGCACATAATACATATTTAGTTGAAGCAAGCGTTCTGAAGGAGAGCAGGAACATTTCACAAAAACCTTTTCATCTTCAACACCTCTAATCCTAAAAGACATATTCCTACTGCATAGAAGGGTAAACAACATGAATAAAAATACAGATTTTTTTCAAAGATCACTCTCAATTTCTTCTCTGAGATCAAGCTGTTGGTACTTGATGTTTTCTATTTGGGCTCTGCCATCGATCCATTCATGATGCTTCAGAGGAAGATGAAGTATCCTCACGATGCATGGAGTCTAATGTGCAGTAGAAGTATGTCGTGGCTCCTACAGTAATTTACTCAGGAAAAGGAGGCCAAAACCAGGGTAATAAAACATATATCTCCAAATACTTTTACTATTAAAAAGTCCTAAATTTTAGAAACCCCAGACAACTCACTATTGTCCAAGAATGTGTTTCTTTTCTCCTATTAAAATGTAGTTGTCATTTAACCGAGAATTGCTATTCTCAAAGCGTACTGAATCACTTTGCTAATGCAACAAGACGAATTTGTCAGTGTGTTACAGTAGACACCTTAGAGATGAAAGAAATTCTATTCTAAGATGCTGTGTCCCATTTTGTCCATAGGACATTAAAACCTTCTGCCAGTTAGTGGTTACTCTGAAATATATAATGCTAAAATGATACTCTGCCCATGTAACTTTGAACACTCATTAGCAATGTAAACATTTGTCTTTCTTAGAAACCTATGAAATTGTTCATATTTTATTTCATGGCAATGACTTCCTCAGGCAGAGCACGATCAATGTTGACTCTGACAAAGTCACCAAAAATATTCTCCTGAAATGAGTGATCTGGAAACACCAAGTACCCTATTTCTCAGGAAACTGAAAACTCTTGGATTGTTGCTCAATTTCAGTTCCCAGGAAATATTATCCTTTATTAAACAACAAAAGCTGAGCAGCAGGCTAGGATGAAGGGTACAAGTCTTGTAGAGAGAAAAGTATAATTACTTTATAAAATAATGACAATTAGGTCCAATACATAGATATAATAGGTGTATAGCAATCTACTCATCTTTTACAGATGATGTTAAAACAACAACTGGTAGATTATATCCTATACTTTATACAGTGACCAATAATTTTATCTGCTTTATAGATTAGGCATCCACGTGGAAATGTTAAGGCCATCAATTTTCCTAAGTGAAAATTACTGAAGAAAGATCTTTCACAATAATTTTTCAGCAGAATGCCTGGCACACTTAGAAAGCTTATTAAAGGCACATATTTCTCACTTTACCACACCCAACTGAAGTTTCACGGCAATGAACAAAGTCGATTTTGAAATTCCCATACTGCATTGCTAAGACAAAGAGTAGACGACAAGCACACCTCCCAAAATGGAGGCTGTTTCTTTCAGCTGTTTTCCTTTAGAATTTTTATAGTAATTTAAAAAAGCAATTACTTGCAAATATGAAAATGAAACTATTGAAGTGGAAGGCAAAATAGCTGTCTCTAGATTCTTAATATGGTGACGATAAGATATAAACCTAAGTATGCCTGAGACAGTAATGAAAATCGAGAAGTGTCCCTACCTTTAACGGCACTTCCAAGGCTGTGGTGTGCTGCAGGGACTCCATTGTTCTTTTTACCAGTGCTGTAAGGTAAATTTGAAAACCTACAGCTTTATTTTCTATGTTAGAATTGTTATATGGAGGAAAAAAAAATCATGTTTTATATTCCGTTATAAAATACCTGCATTTCTTCAGTAGGAAAAAATTAACCACTTACTTTTTTTTCAGATTTTTTTTTAAAGTTAAATTTTATCTCTTGTGGAAGGTTCAATTCCTTATTTTAAATTAAATTCTAGGGGGGAAATTTGGAAAATTATTTAACTCATATATCCCACAGTTACACAAGTACGACACTAATACATTTTATATACAGCACGTCTGAGTGCTGTATTTCTCAGCTTTCAAGTTCAGTACACTTAACTACATGTTTGGTGACATTTTATATATTTTAATCTTCTTGTGCAGCCATAAAATTCAATCTAAAAAATGAGTTAGGGAAAATACCCCAGAAGTCTGAACTGTCTAAAATATCTTATTCTTCAAAGTAAAAAGATCAGGGCCTAATTTTTTTTTTTAAATCTTCCCTGTGGGCTAGTGGAGCTATCAAGAACCTAAACAATTAAACTTCTGTATGAATTATGTACCTTAACAACTCACATCATAACACTGTGCTCATTATTACTGTGAAGATGCATCTATAATTATTCCAAATCGATCATTTGGGACCAGATTTGACATCCTTGGTCACGCCAAATAGTGTTTTGCTTGACAAAGATTGCTGCTGCAACACAATATGGTTCCATTAAAAACCAAAGAGATTATCAATGGATAAACAGCTGTTAAAAATAAATAACTTTTGGCTAGTGAAAGTGAAGTAGGAACACCAGGCAGCCCCAGAGCAAAAGTTATTGAGCAAGTCCATTGCTCTGACAGAATGGCTGACTAAATAATGTGTGTTGATATGTGCCTTGCAGAATTGAGAAATATCAGGATTTGCAGTATGCGGTGGTAACTGCTAGACCAAAACCTGCATGGTTACTTAGAAGCTTTCTTTGATGTTATCCCTTGATGCACATCACAGTTGTTTTGCAGCTGAGGTCAGATGCAAAGGAGCGACAAGAACTCCAAGAAGCTGCCCATGGTTGCTGCTCTGGCTGCAGCCAAAACCTTTTCTACTGATGCCAGCAATGAAGAGTATATATGCAGTGGTTTTTGTCACATCTGTGACACTGGAGCTGGCTTTATGATAAGGATGATAACTAGTTTCATCCTGATCAGAAGAGGAATGCTCAGACCATGCTGGCTTGCTCAGACTTCCGTGCTAATGAGCTGTCATAAGACTTTCCATGAAGTCTGAATTATGCAGTAACTGAAAAGCTCAGTGGCTGAAGTACCACGGCTGAGGAAATGGAGATATTTATTGGCACATCTATGTACAGCTACACCTATACATTTGCTTCATGTTAGATTTGAGGTAGTTTATGGTCCAGTGTAGGATATCGAATAATTTTTGAAGAGCAGAAACAAACATGACAACCACAGACTGTCAAAGAAGTGCTGGCCTAAATAATTATCCATTTAAAACCCAGTCCAAGTCAACATGACTATTAATAGAGAAGTGTTGGACTGCCTTTGTCTTGAGAAGCCCACTCCAAAATGCGAGCAAGCTGCCAGCTGCAGGAGGTCAGCAATGCAGCAGACACCAGGCACTCTGAGCAGGTGGCATGTCTTCAGAAGGCTGAGGGGATTGCCAGTCAGTCCCTGGGCAAACATTTTGTCTGTCCGTAAGCTCGTTATCAGGCTACGACTGCACACAGCTGTTGTGAAAGCACATCTGGATTCTGCACCTCTCACACTCCGTGTTCCACCAAAGCACTTAGGAACAGTCTAAGGGCATACTCAACTCTAATACAACCTAACATTTTTTTGAGCTGTTAAGACGAATAAACAGCAATACAGCATCAGGAGAAATAGGTCTCTTTGACACAAAGAGGTCCAATGGACAATGAAAAAAGGAGTGTGAGTCAGTGGCATCAATTCATAGGTTGAAAAATGTGAGTAGAATGATGAAAGGTCCTGTCTGCATATGCACTGAGTTACAACAGTTTTCCCCTAGTTCTTTAGACCTCTGAATTTGACTAGTTCTCTCCCATGTAACTGTTATCCCCAAAAGGGAATTCATGATGGTGTCAATGATTACAACACCTTTCTCTGTTTATTCACACGGTTTTCACTTTAAGGCATCTGGCGCAATCAGAATTCTGCTGCATCCTTACCTGCTCTTAAATTTTAGAAAGCACAGATTAAAGTGGCCAAATCAGTGACCAAACCTAATGGTTCCCCATTCACTTTGACAGCCAATTAAAAACCCCTCCATGGGTTCGCTCCCTTTTCTCCATTGGTTTTTTCCATGTCAGTTCAGCTCCCTGTTCTCTCTCTCATGACTTCTCCATCTCTTCCCAGAGTTTAGTGGGTGGCATAGTAAAACCATTCATTTCAAGCAAACTGAAGTTGTTTTGTCTGCATTTCAGCCTATTGAAATGATACCTTTGAAAGTATCCAAAAGATTTGCCTACATCTACTTTACAAAACAGATTTTTGAATGAAATAATGATGTATAATGGCAACAGAAATATCAAGAAAAAGCAGCCTGATTACCATTCCTGTTCAGTAGCCTGCTAAGACAGTAAATAGTGAAGAAGGAAACATCACTATCTTTGCACAAAAATAAATAGGTAAACTGGCTGAATATCTTTAGGCTGAAAATGTAAAGTTCAAGATTTTGGAGAGATTAAATTCTGGAAGTCTCCCAGTGGGAGTAGTTTTTCATATGGAGATGATCACTTATAAAAGAAGCCATATGGCATGGTGGTATGCAATCGCAGGAGAGGTCCCCTTCAGTCCTATGTATATAACGTCTGATTCTCCCTCTGCTCTTTCTAATCTCCTTGAAAACTCTCCTCTTTCTCAGGGCTCAAAATAAACAATCCAGGCATACACAACTGTATCTTCGTTATCTCATATACATTATGGTGTGTGGTCATTAACAAAAGTGACTGCAACATTTAAATACATCTGTCTCTTGAACTCTTAGCTTTTTGTTTCTTTTCTAAGATTTAGACTGGAGGCTTTTGGAGTAATGATTATTTCTGTTCAGTCAAGGATCTAGTATATCTAGGGCACATAAATTATTCATTTCAAAATGTACCTTTGCAGCCAGCCATAGACTGCAGTGGCATCTGTAAAACGCTGTTCTCCCAACCTTTGCAACTTCTCTCTCAAAACCCATAGTCAGCACTTGAGGGATTTGTTGACTATGCTCATCTTGGAATGTTTTGCGAGTGCTAAGCATGTCATGTTAAAACATCATGTAAAAAAAATTGTGAAAGTTAAGTGAAAAGTTCATAGAGGAACTGAAATTTTAGCATGTATTCTAACATATATCAGATTTTCTTGATACTGGCCAGAAAAAATATGCTTAGTGAAAGTATTGTGAATAGCAGCAAAGAAAAGACATGCATGCCTGCTGTGGAACAAAAGCTTATTTGTCTTTATCAAACTGAAGACGTTTTTCAAGCTTATTCACCTATGAAATGATGACTACAGAAACATGTCAGAGCTGGCCAGACATATGATCTATGGAATAGGGATTTCTGCAAATTGAAAGCTGTCTGGAGGCATCTTTGGTTTATGCACCAGTGTTTTTCAAGTTAGAAAAGGGCAGCTCAGAGAACAGAAAATGTCACTAACTTGTGATGACCACTTCATTCTTTTGTTCTTCTGTTACTTGAGTCACCGTTTGAACATGTGCACTTTTTTAATCCAGCTGCCTCAGTACCCATTAAGTGGAAAATTATAGCAGAATAAAATGAAATTTCATGGAATTTGCACATGAGCCAAAAATTTATATTGGCAGATTTTTAAAAAATCTAACATATTGTTCTTTAAGTAGTAATAATCTTAGTTGATCTTAATATTAAAATAAATAGGCTTATTTGAGACTGATTTTTTTTCTTAGACTGGTCTTTTTTGTGTTCTTACATTTAAAGTAAGTATTTCAGCTAAAATATTAGAAAATTTGTTTAAAACTGTAAGTTTTACATGTACCAAATATAAGAATAGATACAGAAATTAATTCTTTAATTCTAACAATAATGTGTGATTATAAATGAATTATAAAAAAACGCCCTTAAAAATTGCCCTAATGCACTGTGATACTGAATATTCAACATGAAATACTGCAATAAACATGTCTAAAAATACGTTATTTCAAGTAGTAATGTCTTTCATTTAATTATGATTCTCGCTAATGGATGCAATTAAACAAGCACGGTGACAAGGAACAATCCACGGAAATCACCAGAGGTGAAGTTCTCCTTTCAAATCCACCAGGTATAGATGGGATACACATCAGAAGTCAGATGTCACAGTTGTAACTACGGCTACCCCTGTACTGTAAAATACAAATTATTCTGCATGTCTTCAGCCTGAAGTGTATTCCTCCTTTCAGCAGCAATGTATTCAGAATAATCCAAGGACAAAGAGACATTTCAAACAGAGCGTGGAGAGGCAGCCTCAGAAATAGTCTCCACAAAATGAAAAATGGTGATCTGCCACTCTCGAATAGCCTCTCTGAGTCTCTAGGCAGACTCACAGTTTGATGTGGGGACAATCTGTCTACCTGACTACACAGACTTCAGAACTCAGAGATGCTGAGCCCTCTCAGATCCAAGAGCCCAGTTTTTGGCATTCCCAAAATATCATCTGCCTTTCTGCTTCCTGGGTTGCTGGAGGAGAGCTCAGAATGAGAGGAAGCCAGACAGACAAGCTGGCTAGAAACCAGGCAGATTAGTGATGGTAAAGCTGACAGTCCTCTGCCAAAACCAAACCAGTTTCTGCCAAGTGTTTTGATTTGATCTTTCCAGACACCCTCTAATAAAAGAGGATTTTTTAAAAGCTCTTTTGCTGTCTTGTTCTTGCCCTAAACAAAGAATCGAGGCAAAGAATATGTCGTATCTTTGGTGAAAACCACACAGTCCAGTGTAGTATGTGCTTTACTGTATTTCAACATATGTCAAGGCTTGGACACTCAAAGTCTTGTTATAAATAAATTATGTTTTGCATTGTCCATTCTGAGTGAATTGTCAAACTGTGGG
Organism: Mesitornis unicolor; assembly: GCF_000695765.1. NCBI lineage: Eukaryota > Metazoa > Chordata > Aves > Mesitornithiformes > Mesitornithidae > Mesitornis > Mesitornis unicolor. The sequence continues at coordinate 41,281 of NW_010171689.1, read as the reverse complement.
TGATGGATTCTGTTTGAAGAAGGCACTCTTCCAAAATACAGATAACACGTAAACTTAACTCACATGAGTACCTTGGGCAAAAGCAGATTCTAGAAAAAAAGAACATGTTACTGTTTCCCCCATTTACCAAATTCAAAAGACTCAGAATCAACTGTTGGGCATAGATTACTAGGTGCACTATAAATAGGGTTTCTGTATACTGAAATTCACTGAAAATTCTTATTATGGCCTATGAAATCCCAAGCAGGAATACAGAAAGCCCCAGTATTATGACTGCCTTGTGACAATTCTCAGCATCCACTCAAGAGAGTCAAAAAGACATTTTAATGTTGTAAAACAGTACAAAAGAGACACTTCCGTAAGGGAAATGCTGCTTACATTCTGCACTACAATCTAATAGAAATAATGCTATTTACATTTATGTTCTTAATTTATAAATGTTAAAAGTATTTTAAGATTTCATACCCACTCTGCACATATAAAAAATGAGACACATATTTGCTGTTGCTTTCCTGAAAAAGTAGATCAGAGGCGTGACTGGCATCAGAATGCAAACACACTGAATAGTAGGCCAGTGCTGCTTGGATCACACTAAATGCAGGAGACTAACAAGCTCTGAACTGTAGTCCATTAAAGCCATCAAACACTACTCTTTAGCTTTAGGTCCACGTCGTTCCCTTTACTGAGCTTTGTGACTGTACAACAGAGATTTCTCTCTGGATCATTAAGCTGCAGGCTGGAATCTGCAAGTCAGCAGATTCTGTAATTTGAAGTTTCTGAATGGACAAAAGCTCATTAGATATGTAAAGACAAAGCTGACAGCTAAAGAATATCAGCAAATAAAAGTAAGACGAGTAAGGACTTTTGAAAAAAGAGAGAAAGAACTTTGGGTAAAGGCATAAAACCCATATTTGGACTTTCATAGCACTGACGGGAATTAGGAACACACATCTTACTGGTACTTCTGTGATTTAAAACTCATGTACCTAATTTGTTAGCTCAGTTAGCAGCTCCCAAAATAATTGGAAAAGATTAGGAGAAAAGAGTCTTCCTATTTAGTTTCATCTGAAAGGAATCTAGGTCAACTGCTCTTGGACTGCTCTGTGATGTGAACCAAAACTGTTCACACCATGGACGGGGGGCAATAGGAAGATCTGCTTCATCATCATACTCCTGGCTGGAAATTACACGCTGATGCAGATGCACCCTTCCTTTCTCTGCCTATTCAGATAAGGCAAAATCCTCGTTAATGACACTGAAGGAAGAGCCAGCTTCAGTCACTTTTAAGACAAGTTGGATCAGTTCTTTTAACAGTAGCAGAACTACTCACAAAACACAGAATCACAGAGTGGTTGGGGTTGGAAGGGACCTCTGGAGATCACCTGGTTCAACCCAGCTGCTCAGAGCCGTTGGAGCCAGTTACCCAGGACCATGTCCAGACAGGTTCTGAACAGCTCCAAGGATGGAGACTCCACAACCTCTCTGGGCACCCTGTGTCAGTGCTCAGTCTCACAGTAAAAAAGTGTTTCGTGATGTTCTCAGGGCACCACTGGAAAAAGCCTGGCTTTGTCCTCTATGTCCCTCCCTTATCACAGTAATGAAATCTCTCGGAGCCCTCTCTTCTCCAGTCTGAACAGTCCCAGCTCTCTCAGCCTTTCCTCACTGGAGAAATGCTCCAGTCCCTTCATCATCTTAGTGGCCCTTCATTGGACTCTTCCCAGTATGTCTCTTCTATTGGTGAGCCCAGAATGGGATGCAGTGCTCCAGGTGCAATCTCACCGGTGATGAGTAAAGGGGAAGGAAATGAACGAATGAATGGAGGAGGAAATTGATGTCTTAGGTTGGTCTTTAATGTTAAGGAAAAGACATTTTATCATTCTTCTGTTCTGATGTGAGTATATCTGAAAGTTACTGAAGCACTGAATTTTCCTTTTTTTTCTTTGCCTCTTAGGGCAAAGTAGAGACAAACCAAAAAATCAATCTTCAAGCAGCAGAATGAAACGAACTTCCATCTTGAACACTCAAGCTTGACAGCCTATGCTAAGTGCAATGACAATTTCTGAGGTATCTCAGACCTCTGGAGTGCCCAGGTCTATTTCCTAAAGGTCATCATAGCAACTTCAATTACTTGGTGATAGCTTTGAAGCAGAACAAGGAATTTACTGCAGTGTTTGTTCTGCACACTGCAGTTTGTGAACCGGTTACACTGTGGTGTGCCGGAGCAGACACATCTTGAGCATCTGAATGGACTCTTTTTGTGCTTTCAGAAAAAAGCCTCTAGTCATCATGTTTATATAGTAGGATTATTTATTACTATTATCCATACAATGGCTAGAGGCTCTTTCCATTATACTGGAAAAGTATTGATTTTGCTGAATTTAATACAAATTCCTACTAGTAACTGAGATCAGAATTTGACCCGATGAGGGCAGAATCTGTGATTTTCTATAGGTATAAGCAACTATGAATATTTTTTCTTATGTGTATAATATTAGCTTTATACTTAATGAAAATGGATGTAAAATAAGATAGTAAAAATGCTTTTATGCTTGCTAAATCTGAAACTATGGCACTTCTAAACATTGACCTTTTCTGAGTAGATACCGCAATCTCCGAAAAATTGTATAGCTTTTTTAATTTAAACCAGATTTAAACTCACGTATTTACAGGACAAATGCTAATATATTAACTATAGTTAACTATAGCTAACTCATTACAGTGTCCCTAATATATTGAACTTAAATATTTCTCAGGTTCTTTGTTTTGATTAGATGGAGGTGTAATGTTCTCATGATGAACTAATACAAGAGGGATCAGTGATGAAAAGAGACTAATATGGCAAATTGTATGATTTGAATGAATGCAACACAGGAAGGTGAAATCCATCTTTCTTTAGATGCTTAGATTATAATGGAAGATATTTCTTGTATTGGTTCATTTAAAATATTTGTGACATTATGCTCATTGTTTTTGCCAAAGGTACTATTGAGCTTCAAACCAGACAAAAGTCTGTGAATAAACATTTGGTGCCTACAGGAATAAATCCACTACTTACTGGAGAAGAGACCCAACAGCCTCCTATATGCCCTCGTTTGCTAGCTAAATTTGCACCAGATGCTGAGATGAACTCTGGCTTAGGAAACAGTGTCTGGAAGTAAGCCAGATGAGAGCGTAAAAATGTAGGCAGGAACTTTTACTAACCCTTAACCTTGAATGTTCCATCATAAAGTTCTCTTAACATTAAAAAAAGCAGTAAACTAACTTAGAAATTACAGTACAATATATTCTTGCATTAAGATTTTCATACTTCTTGATGTAACAGGCCACAGCCATAAGCATTTAGGAAGTTACTTTCCAAGCCTTTCCTTTTAAACTCATTTATTTCCTTCTAAAACCCTTTGGAACCTTGGAGAAACTATTATGTAGCTTCACAGGATTCACACATTGGATGAGGGAATATTGATAAGAAAAGTAGATACAAATAACAATGTTGATGAACTCCAGATGAGGAGTATATCACATTTTATCTACATAAGAGCCAGTGGTGGAAAACATTCAGAAAAATCTGCTTAGTATACATTTTCTTAATCATGAGAAACTATGTGATTCTTGCCACATTAATAATTCATCCTCTGAGAAATCGCAGGTTGTAGGAGGGTAAAAGGGGGTGGGGGATAAAGAGAGATTGTATTTACCTGAAAATTCCTGGATTTGAGAATCTTCTACTTCAAACAACAACTCATCATGAATTTGGGCAATTAACCTGCAAAATTTCAGAGACTTCAGATATCTATGCAAGCAATTTCTAACAGTGCTTTCCATTCACTGCCACATGCACAATGGATATACTAAAGTGAAAATAAGCATCCTAAGAAAATGAAAAATTCACTAATGGAGTTGAAAGTATTGCCAGTCCACATATTCTGAAAACATAAAGGCCACAGTCATAAACTCAAACTGTGCTTGCCAGCTTATAAATATCATTCAAGGATTTGATGATATGACAAGTTATTACTTAAAACCAATGTAATTTGCAGAAAATTGCAAGAAATTATAGGGGCAGGCTATATTTTGTTGATGCAGCTTGTTTTTCTCAAGTCAAGCTGGAATAGATGTGGTTGCAAACGGGCAGTTTTACTAATGCAAGTTAGGTCAATAGTAAGAGTAGTTGTCTCACTGGTACACCAATATTAACTCCTAGTATAGGCTTGCCCAGTGACTGGAGTGCTTTCCAGGAAATAATCTTTTCACTTAAGTGCAAAGTAGGTGTCCTCACGCTGACAGACAAGTGGGTTGAGGAATGACAATGTAGGCAGAGATACACAACCTGACGTGTTGCCTCTGCTACCAGGACAATTGCCTTCATAAGAGGAGAGTGTACAGCTGAAAGCAGTAACATCTTGAAAGCAGTGCAACTACAAATACCTGAGCTATTCAGTTAAAGCTCTTCCGCAATGAATTTATACTGCTGCCTTATTTTTCTCTTTGTCTGTATTAGTTCTATATCAATAGCACTCTTGCCTATGGACTGTGACTTAGCTGTTCAGTACTTACAGGAATAGCACCCTAAATTTTTTGTTTGGGTGCAGAAGTACTTGCACAAAGGAAATAATAAATATATTTGATTGAATCAAGTCCACAGCAAAATATATATAAACTAGTACATATAATCTTTGTGTGTAGTTCTCACTCAGGAAGGAAAACACTGGATATCTGATTAAACTCTATTCCTACTAGGTTTATTTCATTACTTTAATCATTGCTGCTGAGAGTCTCAGTCATGAAACTGTACCACCTGTTTCCAAACTGCCTTGCAATTTGTATGTAATATTTAAATTAATGCCTATTATAGACTTTTCTTAATAACTAATAGTTATTCAAGCAAATAGTTCTTTACAAATGGCTGAAACATCAGTATGGTTACTACTTATAAATTCTCACAGCTTTCAGGAAAATATCCTAAGATAATTTCACACTGCCTTAAATTACAATGTGACATTGACTAACAGTGTGGTGAGCTCTAATAATAGATCTTAAATTATTAGTCACTTACAACACAGTCAGAAGCAGAGCGAAACAGATTAACATATTTCTAATAGGAAATTGGGACACAGGATACAAAAAGAAATAGATTAAAAGACCAGGAACATCTGTAGCAAGAGAATACAGTTACATAAAAAGTTATAATTTCCAATGCAAGTAAATTAATTAAAGCAAGAGATTCTTCATAATCATTGAAATTACATGAAAAAAGATATAAATCAGAAAGAACTGTGAACATTAAAACTTCTGAATATACTGTGAATCAATGGAATAAGTGAAGATAATTGCATTGATCAAACCAGTGCAATAAAAATGTGATAGACTGGTTAGTATTTGTACCAGAGTAGTGTCTCATGCCTTCGTCAGGATTAGAGCACCTTATATTCTGAATATTTGGTAAGGAAATGTCCTTTCTTAGAAGAACTTACAATATAAAATTAAAATTTTATCATATATTTATCAGGGTTTAAGAATGGAGGGAAAAGAACTGGATTTTCAAAACCACTCAGCATTGGATCAACTGATCACCTCATCTCCACGCTGAAAGTAAAACTGAGTTCAGGAGGAGCAGGGTTGGACCAGGGATCAGTGCTGGTGTATGTGAATCAGCAAACCTGTGGAAGCAACGTGGACTGAACTCAGAATTCCTGTCTGGACAGCACAACAGACTTGACACAACTCTACGTGCTCCAGGTCATCTGCTGAAAGCAGCCCAGCTACTTCAGCTTGGTTCTCCGTCTGGGCTGAAGGACCCTGTTTCTGAATGCTCATCATCCTGAGCAGCACACACCCCCTACCAGCTCGGTTGTATTGCCAGTTAACTGCGTAACTGCACAGAGCTGCAGAATTACATCTACTCCATCTTAAACATCCAGTGATTTATTTGAAGATCAGGACAATCTTCCATCTCCTAGAATACAGAACTAGAATTTAGCACTGCTGGTGTCTTTCCAGCTCTGTCACTCTCCTGTTAAGCATGCACTTTTGATTAGAAAAGAAAGAAATGTGAGATCTAAGAAATTATTTCTAACAGACTTATATTTTCAAATCAAAGATATTACATAAGTTTTAATTAATGCTAAACATGATCTCCTAGCTTGGTGCTCAGAAGTGGAATAGTATACACTATTTCCCCCTTAATGTTCATTAAACAACTCAGATTTTTTTTTAATTATTTCTTATCTCTCTTTCTTATCCATCTCTTTTCTACTTCATAGGTTCTGCTCTTGCAGGTTTATAGTACAAGGCCACTTGTATTTTTTCAGGGTTGTTACAGTAATAACATTCACATGCAACACACTGTTTCACAGAAGGAAGCGTTCAATTTGACATCAACGCAGATGAAAGAAAAATCAAAGCAATTTATACATTCAAAATTCATAGCTTTCACCATCCAGTGCATGCACACACCTACCCCATTGCACACCTTGTGCAAAAGAAGTTTGAAAAAAACCCCTATACTTTTGCTTAATAGCTTAATTGAATCATCTTCCCTTTGAAGGAATACTGAAATATCAAGCTCCTCTCATTATCTCTTGCTAAATCAGAGACTGAAAACCAGGCAGAGAATAATATTTTTGTTGTTCTACAGGTAACAAGAATGCCTTTGATTTACAAGCTAATATTTTATTAATTGCTTTCTTGATTGGCTGCAGATTAGGCATAATTTTTGATGAGCAGACACATGATTTCTTTTAGTCTGGAAAATGACCTGCGCCTGAGTATGACTGTGGTGTGGAAAGGAGATACTGCTACAGCCTGCCCCTCCAAATGCAGAAGTATTCTGTGACTGCCAGTCTGAACATGGCTTTTGACAACAGTTTAGTGTGCCTGGCACACAATATTGTGTGCTGGGCCCACAAGTTTTTATTCTTTTCAACACTTCATTAATCATTCTTCCAGTTTCCTATGAAATGACACAGAGATTAAACTTCTCAGGCCTTCAGTGGATCCACCCAGTTATCATCATTATATCGTAATCATATTACTGACTTGATGTATGCCAAAACAAATTGCACTTCATCAAGAGATTGTTTTCATAACGTTCTATTTATGAGGCTGTAAAGTATATGCCTCCTTACAGTATTTTTTTTTCCTAGTATAAGGCAAATTTGTCCAATTTAAGACCAAATGAGGATTTTATTTGTTACTGTAAAGCAATATATTCCAGATCTGGACCTCTCTAAATAATAATAATGCATTACTTAAGTGTATAAGACAGTGTTAATAGTTTTTATATAGATGCAGTAAAAAATTTATAAACATAAAAAGTTACTAAAAATACATTACACTTAAAAAGCTATTAGTGATCACTTGCCAGCATAAGAAACATTTAGAAATACTTTTTAAAAATCAGTGTTTTTCTATTCACACATTTTTATTCTTATTTTAAAAAGCACTATATCTTTCATCATTGAACTTAATACTATTTTCTGACACAACAGTATTGTATATTATTTCCCAAATATTACTATCCTACGTCACCCATTTTTCTAATGAACAATCATCCAACTAATAGCATCACATATTTTGATTTTGAATTTGCAACCTCAAAATGCATAATGGGAGTCTGTGAAATTGCAGACAGGATTGTACATGGTTAAAAGCTCTGTATATAATTCTAAGTTAAAAAAAATCCCAAAAAGCATAAAAGCTGTGAAGTAGTTAGAATAAAAATGCTAAAAAGAATAAGATATTTTGAAATCAGAAAAGTGGGGGAATATGAAAAAATGTATATACAATAACAAATAGAAGGATGTTTTATGTTCTGTAACTGAAAAGCAAGGACCTAATGAAATTAATACTTAATACATTCATATTTAATAAAACAAAATATTGGCTTACAAGGCATGTAACAAAACACATTGCCAGAAAAAAAACCAGAATGGCTGCTCATGTAAGCAATACTTTTATGGAGTTCAAGAACATTTAGAAATGATGACATAGATGAATTTAGGGGAAGACTTAAATCTTGTGTTTCAGAACTTAGACTCGTCCCTGCAGACAGACGGGGTATCCTACTACACATCTTACACCTTCCTCCTGAAGCATCTGCGACTGGCCACACTCAGCACAACGGACCAGATGGGGGTTGGATCCAGTTCTGCTTAGAAATCTCTATTCTCCCTACACTAAAATGGTATTAATTGTCTCCTGATACAACAAATACCACCTGTTATTTAGTTGCTGTATAGTTTCTCTATGAAAGCACACAGATTCCAGTGCAAAGTTTGCCTATTAAGTTGTCAGGTAACTACGGAACAAAGTTACGATAATTTTGTAACATTTTGTAGCTTTTTCAAGTTTCTTTCGAAGCTACATCTAAGGATTTCTAATGCAGTGGTATAAAACCTATAGCTTAAGATATATCATGCCTGCATAGACGTTACCTGCATTAACTTCAACCTACCTCTTTTACTGTTTTCATAATAAAGATCGTGATATTTTGCCATTTTAACTACAAAAATCCAGCTAACTTTTGAAATTCGTTTTCTCAGCAGCTACCTCATGAAGAGTAGGGAACTGAACAGACGGCTAATTAAAGAGAACAGGATTTTCACATGTACCCACAGTGTTTTAAAACATACTAACCTAAAAGGTGACCTACAAAAGGTTTTTATAAACTGAAATTATTTACTTGTGTTGAATGACCCACATAAAGGAAAACTGAAAAACCTGCTACATCATGAATGTCTTTTTTTGGCTGTGATATTTAAGCATATTAAAGATATCTAGCTCCTTCTGTAAAGAATCGTTCTGACTTGTTCTGGCTCACTATGCATGAAGTGTTCAGGTAACAGTTCACCATCTTGTGGGTACATGCAAAATACTCCTTTGAATGCTTGTGGAAAGTAATGATTTTGCTAAGCCTCATCACACCTAGAAATACAAGGTTATTTGGCCACTTTGGGAAGCAAAAATCTACATACTGGACAGCAGCTATGGAGGGCTCACAGCGATTTCTGACACAAAAACATGATCTAGGATGTTTGCCTCTGCTACTGAAACAAAAGCATATTTATGTGAAGCAAAAATCCTATTCTCCTCTCAAGCAGAATGCAAAGTTTTTATATTTTCCTTGTGATTCTATTTCTCCAGTTTTAGGCTAAGGATAAAAGTTGACAAACTTGCTAGAGTTAATCTTTAACCATATACTGGGAATTGTGGGCAGAGTACCAGAGGAAGCAGCATTTACTTGAAAATCCTGGAAAACTGCTATAGAACATGAGTGAAAACAGATCAAGAGTGAAAACAGATCAAGAGTGAAAACTGCTATAGAAACATGAGTGAAAACAGTTCTTTAATTCCTGAAGAGACAGATAAAGGGACAGAAGATTTATGCCCTGAATTAAAGAAAATAATCACACAGAGCAGCACTAAGCAGTTCACGAAATGCATTTGGTTGAAGCTATGATGTAATTAAGAAATTGGTTTCATTAGTATGTCCTTTTGTATGAATCTGAGAAACTACAGCCAGTCAATCATGTACTAATGCTTGCATCCCTCCACACCTTACAAAAATGCCTCGAGGTTCTTCTGTGTAACCAAAACTAAAGCCAGTTTCAACAAAAGAATAATTTGAGATTTATCATGTGAATTGTATCTGAAAAACATCCAGGTCACAATGCTAGTTCCTGGGACGATGAGGGCTGCTCCTCACCATTTCATTACCTGTGTGGAAGGGAGCTGCATTTACAGTTCACCAACTCAGAAAATCAATTAGGTTGATTCAAGAGTTTGTTCCTTGAGGAAGACAAACAAAACCTCCAACATCCACTGCTATTGAAACAAAACAACATCATGCTTTTTCATCTGATTTGCTGGTGGCTTCTCCTTTTCAAATCCCTCTTTTCTATCTGGCCTGCTGCTGACCCTGCCTCTTTAACCAGGCTCCGGACATGCTGAGAAGTAAAGCTGTGTGTTTGTGGCACGGGTCCAGTGCTTAAGGAACAATAAAACTGGTGAGAAAGCAGAATTGCTGGATTCACACCAAATTACTGAATAGTTCTGTAAACTTGTTAAATAATTTGCATGTTGTGGCAACACTATAATCTTAAATGACTTTCTGAGAAGTTCATGTAGCACCAGGTAGATTCTGGGTAACATCAGCTTACAAAGTGGTATTTTTTACAAGAATTGCTATAGGCAGCAATTCTTCCACAATCTGCCAGCATCCTTCTTTCTTACAAAGCTTCCATGCCTCTGCCACTGCAATGATGTTTTAAACACTGAAAATAACTGCAATTGTCCATCTGAATTCACTGTGCACATTTCTACACTCATCAATTCCATAAATCTCTCTTTCAGCATCTATCGTATGCCTTGATCTCACTTCACAAGTTTCTCTGCTATCATCTGCCTGCAGGAATCATTGTGTAGAGGTTCTGTGAATTGCATCAGACAGGTAAAAGCTGGCACTTGAATAATTTATGTCAGCAGCACATTTTCAGTAAGCAGCTTGGCCATCAGTGGCCGAATAGCATCTTAACAAAGATTTAGGTAATATGGAAGGCTGAAGAAATAATTTTGATTACTCATCAGTGCCACACAAAATGCACAGACGTTAACACTGATGCCTGTAGCTAACGCATACTGATATCAGTTCCTTATCAGATGTATTGCATACGTAGTGCCACTTTTTCCCATTTCTGTAAAATTATTTCCAAGTAACAGGTTGATTTTTTTCTTGTCAACAGCATAAGGTCCTAGGCTGGCATTTGAATTAAAAGACAAGGCAATACAAAGAGAAAAATGAGGCTGCAAGTTGACAGAACAGCCATTGATCAGTCACAGTGGAATATATTGTTTCATCAAGAGAGCCTCTCTGACAGACCTTCATGAAAATGTAACTTCATTACCTTTCCCTGACTTCCAAATGCAGTAAATGTGTAAACAATAATTGAAAATCTACTGACTACTACGAATATAAAAATGAAGTTTCATACAGTTGGGTCAGAGCATGCTCACAACCGAACAGCTTTACAGTGTATGCAAAATGAATGCAGCGCTGTCATAGAATCATAGAATGGGTTGGAAGGGACCTTTAAAGCTCCTCCAGTCCAACCCCTGCAGTAAACAGGGACAGTGTTGCCAGATCAGGTTGCTCAGAGCCCAGTCAAGTCTGCCGTTGAATATCTCCAGGGATGGGGCCTCCACCACCTCTCTGGGCAACCTCTTCCAGTGATCTACCGCCCTCATATTGAAGAACTTTTTCCTAATATCCAACCTAAATCTACCATTTTCTAGTTTAAAACCATTACCCCTCATCCTATTGCTACATGTTCTAGTGAGCAGCTCTTCCCCAGATTTCTTATAGGCACCTTTCAGTGGAGAAGACTGCAAACATACATGAAACTAACACTAAAAACTGTGAGACCTTATCTAGAATTTGCTTTTTTTACTATTTCCAACATAAGGAAGACACTGTGTTGAGTGTTAACCACTACTCGGCTACGCCTTATAGGGGATACTGTCTCCCAGTGTAAATGAGAGGTTCATAATCACTTCTAAAGCATATAAAAAAGATCTTTCTCTTTGATATGCTGTTCAAAGTGAAAATGCTGTTTCCAAAATTAGAAGTTTTAATAGTGAAAAAAAAAAACTACAAGGAGGTGAAGAGAGAAGAAAAGATGGTAATGTGCTATCTTTGGAATGAATAAGATCTGATGTGATGATAAGAGGAGACTGATTATATTTCTCATTTTGGAAGAGCTACTGTGCATTCTTACTGTTACAACAGCACCAATTATGTATACACTCCCTTTTAACAATATTTTTCAAAGAGCTTTACAAAGGATGTTAGGATCATTATCTTGACTTGACTGATAAGAAAATCAAGAAACAGGCCAGTGAAAAAATCACTGAATGTCACCTGGCAGACAAGTGGAAACACAAATTTTCATGTTTCAGTCCCGTACTCTTTTGGCAAGACCACAGTGATGCTTTCAAACGCCTGAGCCATCTTCCGACCAGGTGAGTGTTCACAGAATTTATAAAGGCATTGATTGTGCTTTTCTGACAGCCCTGGTTTATAAGTACCTACTAAATATTACAACAAGGAGCCATTAGTAACCATTAAAAGACCCTCCTTTAGCAAAGCCATCCAGTTGCTAATGGCTGGCAGGAGCTCAGAATTCCTGTTTAAAGCAGTCTGTGTCTTTTAGATGCTCTTGCAGTCTTGGTCCTTTCCAGCTGTGATATTTATGATAGGAATAAGCAGGACAGGCAGTGATGCTGGTCTGGTGTACCAATTCCCTCATGCTTTCACAACACAAGAAAACTCAACCTCTGAAACTTCAATACTTGCCCATATCTGCTACCTCCTTAACCATTTGATAACATTACTTCGTTAAAAGAAATAGTTTTAAGAAAGGACAACCCAAGTAAAATCTTCTGTTGAGAGAAGAAAACATTCACAAGCATTACCCTGCATGGCACTAATTGCAACAAAAGACTCTGGCTTTCTCAGAATTACAACAAACACCTTGTTATTGAACCTACAGATCTGTGTGCCATGTAGGAACTGCAGGAGGGAGTATGCTCTCTGCCCTCTCACCGCCACCACTTGCCTCCTCCAGTAAAGACTTCTTGGCTGCTGGTCCCAGAAGGCAGCTGCTCTACCGCAAATCTAACTCAAAGTTATGCCTGCTAAACAAATTTTCAACCAGGCCACAGCTGCCAGATTCTGGCCTCTTCCTATAATTCAGGCAGCAGAAAGAATTATAATCAGTGTAGAGAATCTGCCCCAACATGTACAATGCAGTATGTGACAGTACATCATCCAACACTTAATCCATATATGTATGGTTGTCCGGCAGCATGCAGTATCTTCATCCAAGAACCATTTCCCATTTCCAATTTATGCTAGAGGGCCACTCATTCAGATTTTTAAAAAATAATAGTTCAATAGTATTTTGCTCAAAAAATTGCAAGAATACTTAAGAGTGTTACTCAAAATAATATTTTTTTGTATAAGAATGACTCTACCTTTGAATTCAACACATACAATTTATAATTAGAAATTACATTTTGAAACATTGATCAAATAAGGCAACACTGTTGTGTGTAAGTGATACACATACAAATGCACACAGAGTATTCATAGGGTTAGATATTATGTATAATTGCAAACTTTGTTTGGAAGTAACCCTGTTACTTTGTACTGACCTAACTCCCAGTGAAGTCCTTAATACAAGATTCTTACAGCTAAGTTCATACGATTTCTCCTGGTTGACAACAGAAACACAGATGTTCTGCACTACCTGCTGTCTCTGCTTTTACCTGAAATTCTACTGCAAAAATTCATGTTTTACTTGATTGCTTATTACAGCACCACAGAAGATGAGATCCCATTTTGTTTGGGTTTTTTTCTGTATGCACACCTTCAAAGTATCTTTCTGCTGTAGCAAATAATGCTGCTCACTGAATCTCTGCAGAATTCCCTCCATACTTTCTTATAGGAAAAGTAGAATTCATTATTTCTGTTAGTGACATAAGTATCTTGAGGACATTGTGATCTCCTACCAAATGTGCGGTCACAGCAGAAGAGAATCATGATGATTCAGCTTTTCTTTAGAAAAAGGAAAGCCATCTATACAAGAATTTTAAAAATGTTCATTTATTTTGCTTGAGCCCTGGTTTCCTGATTCCTGTTTTTTTTCCCCAGCCCATTGAATGTTCAATTCTCATTGTACAATACACTCAAAATACAGGAAGGATATGATCAGTGGGCTTGATTTCAAAGATGCGGAAGTACCACTGAACCAGATCTGACTGTGTTTAAATGGCCCCAGGGCACTTCATCGCCTTGGAATGGATTTACAGATCCAATCACTTCTGCACAAAGATGTAACTTTGAATGCATAAAACTATCCCACAAGTCCTTGCTTGTAAAAAGATTCAGAGGCACGCGCAGTATTTCTACAGCTGCTTAAAATGCCAAAACCACATACATTTCAACTAATTCTGTTTTAAAATCAAATGGTTTTGCAATCATTCATTACTAACCTGGCTGTTAAAGTCGGAGAAATGACAACAGAGGTAAAAATCTTCACCATAGCCATTTTACAGAGATCAGCTGCAGATCCTATGAAACAAAGATATCTGCTTTTAACTTAAAGCATGCAAAAGGAAGATGTTCCTCTTGGAACTATGGCACAGGAATGTAAAACACCAAAAGATTCTGAATTGTAAGAATATACAAAACTAGCAGATTATATTTATGTAATATGTCACACAGATAAAAAGATTAATAAATAAACTAAATAATTTCATGTTAATTAAAACCAGAAAATAATAACATTAAATTATGTGTTAATTGAAGGGGAATTTGTCAGTCACAGACAGCAGTTGAAAACTTCCTTTTTATAAAAAAACATTTGAAATTATATACCTCTAAACTTGAATTCAAATTTACATTCAATTTTTATATTCTACTTTACATTAAAATTTAATGTCACAAAAGGTTAGAATATTGTTTTAGAGCTACATCTAGATTTGGAAACTTAATTTTATGCTTTATCACATTTCCATGTGTATGTAATGTATATTCATTACATCACAGCATTAAGAGTAGTGGTGCATAAAACAGTGCCATTTTACATAATAGACCACATATTTCTGGTGATCAAGAGGCAAAATGGTTCTCCAGGACTGCAGCTTGGTGCAGGGGTCTGTTGTGAACCATGCAACAGGGGCTCAGGACATTTTACATAAAGATTTATCAGCCAAAGGATTGCTTCTGTACTTTAAGCAAGGATTGGAAGCCATAATTCTTGTCCCGTCAGATACCCTAAGTGTACTGGACTGTACAAGTCTTCATTTTCACAACTCCTAACTCAATGAATTTTGAATTCTTTCTTCCAAATGGCCGAACTTCCAAAGCAAGGATAAAGAGCACCCAGGTAGACAAGTGGCAGGGGTTCTCTCCTGAGAGATAGGACAGGATGCCTAAGAGATGGAGGAGATAGACTCACCACCTTTTCTTTCGTCATGCTTTTCTGTGACAAACTGCCTCCTCTGAATCCCATACTGAAGGTCAGTTTTCCTCATTAACTATACCAAATGCAGATCCACAGTCGATTATTGACATGGCTATGTCTAATTGCGAGTTTAGCCCCAAATACCTATCTTATTTTCCTGGTCAAATAACTTGTTAGACTCACTCAATACAACACAAAGAGAGAGACAACGATATAGAAGGTGAAAGGATATTTCAGGTAGTTATCTTCCTAGTGATTTGGAGTATAGAAATACATAACCAGGCACTTCATCCACCACAATGCGTATGTTCCATTCGTATTCTTAATGAAACAATGCAAAGTAATGAAATACAGAAGAACTCTCAAGATTTAAAAAAAAGTATTTTTTCCTGAGATGTGATTTTTAGCGATATGTCATTTTAAGTATTTTAAAATAAAATAATTATATCTTTCTGGATGACTTTGCCACAATTTTGTAAAAGTTTAACTGTTATAGCATGGTCTAGAAAAAGTATTTTGATTACATTGTTCTGACTAGCTCTGCGGCCCTTGTTTAAAACAGTCCTCGGTGTTAGCATGATCAAATGACAGAATAGAACAGATATGGGTGCATGGCGCTCCGCTATTTTCTCAGTGCATTTGGAATTTACAAAACTGTGTGCTCCCAGAGTAGAAATCTTCCAACTAAACTTAACTGTTCTCATTATTAATAATATCTTAGTAAAACACATGGTTTGCTCTATAGAGTTAGCTAGAGAGAAATTATAACTGAAAAATATTATGCACTATATTGGTAAAGAGTATTAAACCAGGAAATGTTTTAAAAGGGAAAAAAAGCTATGAAAGAACTGTGGCAAATCCAGTTGCAATAACTTAAGAGCTGGAGCCCCATAACTTTCTCTCAAAATTGTTGTTCATCAAAAGAAGTCTTCTGTTACCAGTTGTTGTTACCATAACAAAAACACAAACTGCTTAAATTAGTGATTGTTACATGTAAGTATGAACCACTTGTATTATATACAGTTTAGTACATTAACTGTGATAAAATGTTTTAGCATAATTTAGAAAGTTTTTACAGTCTTTAAATATTATCTCAGAGATGAAATCCTGAAATTGAAAGATCCTGATAGTCTAGAAGGAAATTCTTTTTAAAAAATTGGATTACTGAAGTTTTTAATCATTGTTTCACCACACCTTCCAACAGTACATGTTTTGAATATTAGTTACGCTATTTTTCACGAGAGTTGTCCTCCAGTGTTCTTTGAACCACCAATGAAATATGATAGTTTTATTATGGTAGGTTATAATACATGTAAGTGAGCATTTTGTAGACAGTCCTGTGATAGCTTTGCCTCAGCTCTGAGCTCTTTGGGCAGATGGACATGAGCAAGTGGTGCTCGCAAGGCTGTGTAGCTTTATTAATGCTGCACTGTGCACCCAGCAGGACCCGTGTGTGAGCTCAGGCACTGGAGAGGGCAGCTGGCCAGCTGGATGGAAACCCAGGCAAACTGAACTCACAGCTCTGGAGAAGGTTGTGCAGGCATGCCCAGTGTTGTAAACGTGCAAGCTTTGCTGCAGGTTTCATAAGGATATTTTAAAATTCTACAGTTGGGTCTCTACTACAGCAAGGCAGCCGTCACCTGAGCACAACTATTATTCAAGATACAGGGTATATATTAGAATTCTAGATCTCTACATATCCTTGCAGAGACAGTACTTAAATTATAACGAGTGTGAAACTTGACACAAATACTTAAGTAATTTTTAAAACAAAACATTAAAATTAATAATATTTGGAGAGGAAAAGAAAAAAGAAAAAAACCATGATCCTTTCAAAAGAAAATTCAAATCACTTTATAAAAAGCACACCATCATCATGCCTAGAAAGCACTCTCTACTTGCCTGTAAATTGTGTGTTTCCAATATAACTTAATGAAAATCCTGTCAACATAATCCAATTAAAAAAAATCTTAGGGGCAGCTTGGTAGGAGAGAACTGAGCCTTGGATTGTCAGCTCAGTTTTTATTTTTTTTCTTTAGGTGTTTAAATTCTGTACAAGACTGAGCCCCAAGCGATTTAAACAGAATATGTTAATGCATCAAATTAACGAACATTTGAGAGCTTTATGCTGAATTTCACATTTCCAAACTATCAGGCAAATTTGCAATGCTTTTCTGTGAAAAAATACCCTTTTTCTTGCCCTCCATGGAATTAACTTTGAATGTTCTTTCCAAAGAATAAGTTGGGTTTCAAAACAAACAATAACAATGCACGATTCTTGTAACATTGCATATTTCTTAAACTAAAGCTATCTGGCAAAAGAAAAGCTGGAATCTGCAAGCAGTATAATCACAGAAACCCTTTCGGAATAACAAACCAGCAAAACCAGAAAGGAAAATGTTTTAAGACAACAATACATCTGAAGCACTGAATTCTAGATATTCTCTCTACACATAGCTTCTATCTATAGATATATTTAACTACCACAGAGCACTATAGTGTATTAGAACACTGATACTGTTATTATTACACTTTTTGCTGGCTATTTCCAAGGTAGATAGAATAAGTCATTTAAACTTCTCTTTAATAGTAAAACTCTTGCCTCGGTAGCCTAGTAACCTACTCCAGTAGACTATTATTCATGGTCATATGATATTCCACATCATAGAGTATAATCAATACTAGCATTCATTCTTTTGAGATGATCAGAGTTGTTGCCCACTAAAGCCGAGCACAGATAAAGAGACAGGGAGATAAACGGGAAGGTGGGCAGGCAGTTTTGTTACCTTGAACAACAAAATTGACAGCCTGCCTCTCTGCTTGAGTGCGCAGTCTGTAATCCTGTGCATTGATATTAGACAGTGGTCTTTTACGTCCCATTATGGAAACCACATAACCTTGTAGGATTTAAACAGAAATTATTATTATTAGAGTCATTAAAATTAAATTTCAAAAATTTGTTTTGAAGAGAATATAGATTAATGTAATTAAGTGCTGCCTGAGTCAATTTAATATTTTGCTTTCTGAAAATAGAGCTTCTCCTATTTAAATCTTGAATGCTTATTGTATTTTTGGTCTAAGAATTATTTTATTTAGAGAACTGGTACATGTTACACAAGGAAAACTTCTGTTCATTAAAGATGAATACTCATTAGGAATATCTACTGATATACCAGCAAACTCTCTCTGTGGGAGATGAAACTATAAATACCTAGCAGAATTAGCTATCTATTAGCAACCATAATTAGAGTTTTCCATGCAATGAATAGTTTATTTGGGAATAGCAAAGAAAAATCAATTTGTAGAGCAATTAAATCATTAATGAATATTTCCCAAAATTATCAAATAGTTTTTGAGGAAAAAACAAAGTTACGGCTTTTTTTCATTTTCTTTATGTGACATTTTCATGTCCCCTTCACAGTCAAACTTCCTTCACTCTAGTGTGGTGGGGTTTTTAGTTTAAAAGAAACACATGAAAACACGTTTTATGTTAGGCCTAATGACGTATTTTACCAAAATAACCATATTGGAGGAAAAGCGAAAGGAGTTGAGAAAGGAAGAGATGTGAGGATTCTCTTGTAAAATAACAAAACCTTATCTCCAAAATTAAACTTCATAATTTAAGGAAAATGAAAAATCACCTATGTTAAAAATATATCTTCACAAAATATTTAATTATACTTCTGATCGTCTTGACTAACCATGAATTGTCATTATATACCATGGACGTTCAAACTGCCAGTGTTTCACCTCCTTTTTGGGATCCAAGATATGCAAGCACACACGGTAAGGAGACCACTCCAGACACAAAGTTACAGCCTTACTACAGACAACAAACACCCTACTTATGTGCAGAGGATGAAGATGGTTCTGCTGAATTAATACAGTTTTCTGTAAATTAGCGTATTTCCAGGAGCACTGGTATCAAAAATACCAGTTTTGGAACAAGGAGATGAATTATCTGGAGGTTAGGATGTTCCTTAGCAAATCTGTCTTCCCAATTTAACTAAGATTTTCCATGAAGAACCATATCTGAAGATGGAATTCTTGAAATACTGGATGTTGATCTCTTTTCTTCAGGAAAAAACAGACTTACTGTAATATCCCTATTCCTATGTAGCATGCTTCCACAACAGACTCACCCTTGCAATACCCATAGCTGGTTAGCATCCCCCAATAAATACCATCTTTCATATAATAATGGTGGAGTATGCTTCTGTGGCTACAGGTTAATCTGGAAATACATATCTGAATGAGATATTAATTTCTTTTTAATATGTTGATAATGTCATCAAACAGCAACAACAATATAATAAAGTCTATATGAATACATTAATAAAAATATTTTTATCACAAGTGAATGTTATTTATCTGCTTATCATGTCTACACGGAGTAGACACATTCATGTGGCCAGAAAAGCCAATGGCATCTTGGCCAGTATTAAAAACAGTGTGACCAGCAGGTCCAGGGAGGTGATTATCCCCCTGTACTTGGCACTGGTGAGGCCGCACCTCGAGTACTGTGTTCAGTTCTGGGCCCCTCACTAGAAGAAGGATGTTGAGATTCTGGAGCGTGTTCAGAGAAGAGCCACAAGGATGGTGAGGGGTCTGGAGAACAAGCCTTATGAGGAGCGGCTGAGGGAACTGGGCTTGTTTAGCCTGGAGAAGAGAAGGCTGAGGGGAGACCTCATCACCACCTGCAACTACCTAAAGGGAGGTTGTAGAGAGGTGGGTGCTGGTCTTTTCTCCCAGGTGATGGAGGATAGAACAAGGGGAAACGGCACCAAGCTGTGCCAAGGGAGGTTCAGGTTAGAGATAAGGAGGAAGTTCTTTACTGAGAGGGTCGTCAGAAGCTGGAACAGGCTGCCCAGGGAGGTAGTGGAGTCACCATCCCTGGATGTATTTAAAGAGCGGGTAGATGAGGTACTTAAGGATATGGTTTAGTGGGTAGACAGGAGCGGTTGGATGTGATGATCTCGGAGGTCTTTTCCAACCGAGCGACTCTGTGTGATTCTATGTCTACACATTCATAACACCTAAATAATATTAATCAGGTGGGTGCTGTTCACCTTTGAACTGCAGCTAAGTAAAAAGAAGTTACCTTATAACGAGCTCACTAGGTTGGAATATTTTTGTTGCGGAGGTGGTATCTGAGGTAGATTCACAAGTAAAATATTAAATAATGATGACCTGCTGCAGATTTTGTTGAGCTTGTACAACCGAAACAGATTGCTCTTCTACCATTAACAGTTTAAAAAATGGCTGATAGATGAGTGAGAGGAGAAGTACTAATTAGACAAGTGTGCTTTGATGGCAATCAAAGATAATAGTTATGACAGCCTTCTCTACTAAACTTATAAACCTGATTCTTTGTCACAGTGGTTTGGTTATTGAAACTCACTCACCTTCAAGAAAAGAATGCTATGTTAATTTAAATAGATCAAAAAATGTATAGCAAATGTGTAATGCTTTGCTAGATATGTTATGCTGGGCTTAATTATAGCTAAAAATATCTTTTCAGTAACCTCGGTTTTCTTTATTAATATTAATGAAAGAATGCCACTGTGTGACACAATGGCAGTTCTTGCTTCCAGGAAATGTTTAAGCCCTACGAAGTACAAAGAAGCAATATTATCCATTTTCATGACTAGAAATCAGTTACATGTTTCCATCATGACACTCACCCATAGAATGATGGGTAAGATTACATTGCAAATTTACTACTTATTTCTACAAAATGTCTTAGTCCTGCATACTGTACTAAGAGACAAAAGAAATCAATTTGGACAGTTTTTCTAATAAGATTTTAAAAGAAAGTATTTCAAGCAGCTATATTTTTTCTCCTCAAATTACTGCACTCCCAGGATTCAGTAAATATAGATGAATATGTAAGCTAACAACAAATTTGATGCAAGAAGAGTTTGCAACTGCTGGCTCCAAGAAGTGCTCTGCACACATCTGTCATCACAGATACCACCTGAACTTCAAGAACATAAATTCTGACTGATGCAAAGAAAAAATATGTTAAAAACCCCTGGGTTTGTATATTGGCTTTTTGACTGAAAGGCTGAACTTCCACGGTCCAGCAGCCACGTACCGTATTTATTAAGTAAAAGATTCCTTGGGCTTGTTTGTGTTAGAGTACATTTTATGTCAAAATGATGCAGTGTAACTTGACATTAAGTAGGGCTCATGCTGAGAACAGACATCTTATTCTGTTAGCATCTCTGAGAAAAGGCAGACAGGTTTAACCACCTCCTCTTAGGGTTAAAAGAGGAAAAAACCAAACTTGATTCACCAAGAAATTGTATTCCATCTTTTTTCTTATCCTATAACTATCTGAATTTTGGTCAAGATGAATCTGTCACACAGTCCTGATCAGTAAACAAAAATATGACTTGCAGTACCTTTATTTCTGCATTGCTCAATGGTTTTCTTCGTAAATTCATGTACTTTCTTGTATTTTTGCATGAAACTCTCTATAAATTGACTGGCTTGAAGAGGAGTAACTCCCAGGCAGTCAGCTAGACGTTCTTTACCTGGTGGGGAAGAAATTATCTTTATTATGCAATAAAGCAGAACAGAAATCCACTACATAACATTGTTAAGTACACAAGTAGAGAAATTAGTTAACTTTACTTACCTCTATAAAAAAGGATGGATCTGATACACTACTATCATATGTTTAACTTTGATCTTAAATCTGTTACTGAACCTACTGGATTAAGAATATAATTAATAAGAAGTATATAAGTAGTGTGCAACTAAGAAATTCGCAGTAATAATGTACACCTATAATGTGACTGAAATCTCCTTTGTTCACAGAAAAACTTTGTTGCTTTAAGTATCATTTCACTAATTCAGTGCTGAAATCCGCAAATGTTGAGGTGCAGATAAAGAACTTGGAAACTTTAAACAAACACAAAAGTGAATGAAGATCTAAAACAGGATGGAGATGTGGCTAGCTAAGTTTAGCTAGAACTTTAGAGGTGTAGAAGTCACAGAAAAACTGCTGAAGCAGACAGACCAGGTAGCCTTATTTTAGAAAGGCCATTAGGAGTCTGAGTCCTATGGAGTTCAGTCTTAGGCTCCTCTGTCTGTAAAAATCTGGGTCCAAGTTGCGAGATAAAAGGGTTGGGTAAAGAAAAAAAAACACCAAACACACAAACTAAACAACAAAAACCCAAACAAAAACCAGAAAAAGTGTTTCAACAGCAAGAGAAAGGAATAATAGCTTTTGAGTAGGATATAGGTGCACACTATATATTACATTGGATCTAAGAGCATTTTTAAGATAAGATGGAAAAAAGCTGAAGACCATTTTCTGGAGTGTGAAAATATAAACTAAGAGCTACAGTTTAAACACATTTATAAACCAAACAGTTCCAGTAAAAATAAAACAGACATCAACATTAGTCATATGAGGTTTGAAAGACAGATACATTTGTCAGCTGCACAGCAACACAGAACCAGCGCTGTGTCTGCAAATAATGTAAGCTGAGAAGCGACATCTCAAGGCACCACAGACATAGAATAGTTATTGTCACAGTAATAATGTCAAGAAAATGTATCTAGCGCTTTTGAAAGAGAGAAGATTTTAGCCACCTAAATGCCATCACTGTCAGTCTGATGTGCATTTCAGAGCAATTCTGTAGCATTTTGTTCTCAGCCATGCCAGGATCTGCAATGAGCTGCAGGAACACCAGTCTGGACAAGGCGCTAGAAGAAGAAATTCACCAGAAATCCAGGACGACTCTTGCTGAGCTATTACAGGTCTGTACTTTTATCTGACATTGAATTAATGTGGGTTTTCTTCCTGGCTCAGCAAATGACAAATCTAGCTGCTGAAGCACATACTGTTAACAGCTAGGAGGCTGCTATGGCTTCCTTAGACAACAGTAACATCCCAGTTTGTTCGAATTATCTATTTAAAGAACTACTGATATACAAAACAAAGTACTGCATAAAATAGTAGGAAAACCAAGCCACAATATCAGTAAGGAAGTCTGAAAGGTTCCAGGGAAACGCAGTTCCTGGGAAGCAAAAAGAGGGGAATGAACATCCATGTGGCTGTGTCAGATCATGTTCCACAATGCAGGAGCAAAGCTCAATGCTCAGGAGTGGACTAAAGCTTCCCTGAGCACTGTCCTTGAGTAATCCGTGCCACGGAATTGTTAGTAGCAGATTATGAGTTTTAGCATGCTCCATTCTGTAATATTGTCTTTCAGAACTGAAAATGTCATTAGTTTCTCTGCTTTTCATTTAAATACCTTGACAGCTCCCTGTGTCAATTCAGGGCTTGAACATACTGCCATTGAATGGTATTAACTCCTTATTTTACAGAAGTTTAAGTGGTCTTTGCTTTAGTTCTACAAGATGATTGAGGCAGAAGCAGGTGAATTGAATTGCTCCAAACCACACAAAAGACAGCAATGCTATCATCCCTCTCAGTATTTGGTGCGTTCATTAAAGTACCAGCTCCTAGACATAATGAGACTTCCATTTTTTATACTATTTTCTATCCTCCAAGATTATGGGAAAGGCCTTGAAAAAATGAACCAAGCATAACCTAAAGCTAAGAAAACAAAGGGAAAAAAAAGGTTATTATTTACTACATAAAAGATTTCCATTAACTCCTGTAACCATAATACAGGCAAGCTCCTCAAGGAATGTTTCTGCATTTTGCAGTCCCAAAAGAAGTGAAATAATTAAGTATTATTCACACTCCTCAGCTGTATCAAAATGTCTCCTTAATTAAAAGTTAGCCATCTTCTGAAGGGAGACAAACCGTGGGTGGAATCCAGTCCATCAATTTTAGGTATCTAAGAATTCTCTGTCAACAGACCAGTTTTCATCTATAATGCTATCACTCCATACTATGTCTTAACTAGGATCTGATCACGCTGACAATGAACTGAAGCCTCTTATTATCTTTCAGGTGCTTCAGCTGCCCTCATTTGAAAGAAAAGGAGACAAAGCACAAACAAGTAAATGGAGACACTTAAATTAGGCACTGCTGCACTGAAATTTTTAGTGTCTGGTACAGAGCAAGTGAAGGAGTGCCAATAAAATCTGTTTAATCCAATGATCTAAGTGCTACAGCACGAACAGACATGGGCTTCATTGAGGGAGGCTCTAGACTCACTAACTGAGGCATTTCCTTTTCTCCACCGACTGTATACAGAACTGCGAGGCATTCAACTGGTGGTGACTCAGTCTGATTAATCGGGTACCCGCCTGTTCCGCCCAGAGTGAAGGGAACAGACAGGAAATGTGCAGCATCTGCATGGAGAATGGGCCAGGGGTGCTGATGCTTGCATTCTGTACAAGAATCAACTGATGAAAATATTCAAGCTGGAAATGGGAGATTTGTTTCCAGTCTCAGCATGGGAAAACTGAATGTATATTGCAGGGAGTTAGTGTTGGGCTTTTCTAATATAGATTTTAAACACAGATGTTTAAAATACAGTACAGCTTAATGTAAAAATGTGTGTGTATGTATAATCTAGACAAAGCCCTCTACATAAAATAGATATTTTGGAGAGCTGAAATTGAAGTGTTTTTCTCCACTTCCCAGTCAAATGCCCTAAACAATAAATCAAATGCCCTTGGCCAACTCTGCCTTTGGTTCAAGGACTATTGATGACTCATTGCAAAAGATAATTTAAAAAGCATTCTCACCCAGGAACCCAAGAAGTAGTTTTAAATTCTTTCAGATTAAATAAAGCCTGCAACCTAGGGCTCTCATTTCCTAATGAGTTTTCCATGTAGTCATCTTCTGTAGAGCTTTTGGATTTCTCCAGAAGACCTACATAAAGTTTAGTTAGCTGTTCATGAATGTAAATTTAGAGGAGCTTGTAGGCTGACGATACACACGTATATGTCTTCCCAGAAAAGGTAATACTAAGCATGTATGGTCAGCAGTTTTGGAAGTCACACAGAATGTCTGGATTTATCTAGGCAGGACTTAGGCAGAACGGGTAGCAGTGTGGATTTTTTGCAGGTTTTCTGCAGTTGTGAAGGAATGGCAGCAAATACTAAGATCCAAACTAAAGAAACAGTTTTATATGGTGAGTGTGACTGAGCATTGGCACAGGTTGCCCAGTGAGACTGTGGAGTTTCCATCCCTGAAGACATTCAAAAGCCATCTGGACATGGTCCTGGGCAACTGGCTCTAGATGTCCCTGCTTGAGTGGGGGGCTGGATCTGATGATCTCCAGAGGTCCCTTCCAACCTCAGCCATTCTGTGATTCTATACATGCATTCTGAGACAATATTGCAGCACTTTTAATTTCATTTCAGTTATTCTAATCTCTCTATATATACTGAAAGAATGCAAAGTCCACTCAAAATTAAACTAATTTTAGATGAAGACAAATGCTTCAGTTTCATCAGCAGCAAATAAATACAAAATCAGAGTAATCTTTGTATATTTTAATGTGGATGTATTAATTTGATAATCTTGATACTGGGTAGATCATTAAATAATCTTTGATTAAAAACAAAAATGTAATACTCTGAAAAACTTTTATTCACCTTTAGAAATTCAGTCTACTTATAAAAATTGTGTATAAAGTATGAATCTACTAGGTTTTTTTTTTCTAAAAATGCCTACCTGCTCCGTAAACCACTGAGTAAACAATGCGCTTTGCCTGCTCTCTATCAGCCTGTTTCACTTGTTCACCTGGAATTCCCTTCCTACATAAACAAACAAAAATGACACATTTTCAGTTAAAACTAATTTAAGTTCCACAGATAATGTATTTAAAGTCAGTAACCATATAATAACTACACACTTGTAAGATATGAACAGAAGCACTTAAGGGCTTTTGTCTTCGGCCAGGAACGCACAACTTCTTTACAAACTTTCAGTGGCAATAGTTGACAGTAAGTGAAACTCTTTATTTTAATCTTCATCTTCTCCTTTCCTTTTATCTTTAATCAAATCCTTGTCTATGAAAATTCCTACTACTATATTATTTGTTTTTAGGTACTTATATTCTTAGTTCTATTAGGTTATGGAAGATTCAATAGTGACCCATGAGAAAAATTAATTCTTTCCAGCAACAGCATTTCTTCAAGATGCAACATATATAAAGACTCAAAACATTCAAAGTGTTTTCCATTTGTAATGAAGACTATTCCACTTAAGTCAATCCTCCTGGTAGCTGGAAACTCTTACAATTTGCCTTCTCAGTTATGCCAAGTCAGAAGTTCGTGAGTGTTTGAAATAAAGTAGGTTGAGATTCCTAAGCATACCTGAATAAGAGTACAAAGTGGCAACTGCAGCTAATAATGCAGAATTAGGAAACTAGACACCATTAAGGATTTCCCAAAGCAACCTTTGGCAGAAAGTCTCAGGAATTTCCTGCAGAACCTGGCAGAAAGCTACATATACTCTTGAGAAAGCATCTATCCAGAACCAGGAGGGAAAACAGAATCTGGTAAGAGATTGTATCTGAGTACCTTTCCGAGATGAAGAACCAAGACTGAGGAATGCTGAAACTAGGGAAATTACACAAAACACAATACTGCTTTACTTATACTCCCTAATTCGAACTAGAGACCTGGAGAAGGCAAAAGATAGGAGTACAGCAATAGAGTTTACTTGCAGATTTACTTAAGTCTGAAGCTAGAGACAACCCAGAGCCAAGGGGTGAGTATGTTAGCTGCTAGCTTCTCTGAAAAAGGGCTATGAAAGAAAGAACACTGTGGCTAAGAAGTGACAGAGATCTGCAGAGGAACACACATACTTATCACATCATGGTACTGAGGAGACATGAGATGAGAATCTTGCTGTGAGGGATTGGTTGGGATTTCACGCTTTAACAGTGAAAGAAGACACTAGAACTTGATCATACGCGCAGCAAGACTCGCTGCTAGGATTTTAAGGATGACTTTGCATTATCCAAGGTTCAACTTGAAAGGGCTGACTGGGAAAAACAGAAATCGACTCGTTGCTGTAATAATGATAGGCAGTGTCAGGAGGAGGTGGATTCTGTGCTCCCACATGACAATAAAACCTTGCCTAACACAGTTATTGATGCAGATATACATGCATCATGATCATGGCAATCACAACAGTCACTTAGCAATTCCTGATCCTTGGCTAGTCATGAAATAGATAGGAAGCAATTAAAATTTCACAGCATTATGTCAAATATTTCTTTAAATACAATGCTAAAAGCAAAATGGTCGGTCAACACCTCCTAGTGCGTCAGAGTGGGAAACGTGAGTGCTTGGCAGAGAGGCATTACATCTAGCACTCTGTATGCTTGTAAATTTATGTACCGCATTCACGAATCCGGAATAATAAAGTATGAAATTGCCATATAAATCACAAGTGCTTGAGCAAACAGAAGTCATTAATCAAAACTATTTCCTTTTCTTCCTAATAATGATTTTTTTTTCCTGTTTGTATTGACAATGATTTGTTTCTACCTAGGATGCTTGATTCCTTCTGTAATGCAGAGTGGCATTACTGCAGTTTGAGGTGAAGACTATTTATTCCTTTGAATAACAAAATGATGGGGGGCAAGGAAGAGACAATTTTTTAGAAACGCAGTAACCATATTAGAAATCCTCAGTGGGCTGCCTTCTTCAGCCTGTTTCCTCTACAAAAAAATTATTTTTGTGCTAATTGTTTTAATGGGTACTGTGAGAACTTATTCAAAGTTAAAACTTTTATTTTGCCTTTGGACTCATCACGGAAAACCATGATATTGAAAAGGAGACATTGATATCTGCCTACTTGCATAAGAGATTTTTAAGCTACAATCATTAAGCAAGCTAGATAACGTATGAAAATACTCAGCGCTGGATTGTGGTATGATGTCAAACAGATCTATCATGGAGATGTGCTGCTTTTGAATGAACTTGAATCTGGAAAAGGAAGCTGAAAGGGCATTAAAAACCTTTAGCTGCTGGATCCAGACAGTGACATGCAGACAGACTTCAGCTCATCCAGTGCTGTATGTACATCCGGAGGAACAGGAAGAACATTAATGCAATGTAATAGAAATTGATGCAGGAAAAAAAGCTCACATGAAGAAAGAATTTGCTGCAGGATTTTTTTCTGTGGAAGTAGCACAATTTCTGAAGTCCTGCAGAAAATATATATGCAATTACTAGTTCTAGCACGAAACATTTATCCATTTTATGGCAGCATTCTTATTACTCTCGCTGTCAAAGGAGCTATTTGTTCAAGTCTGTAATCAATATCATCATCTTCAAATTCCTCCTGACTCGCCATCTCCAAATGTGCAGTATTTCACCTCCTACATTCCTGTCCTTGCCTGCATTCTTGTTTCAGCCTACTTCCACATCTCTGGTTTGTTTGTCCTTTACTTTTCCACACCGAGTACTGCTTTGCCAGGACTTTGCTTTATAGTACTTTACTTGATACACATCTATTAGGAAAAAAATAGAACAGACTTCTGTACTGGAAGACACTTATGTTCAGGTTAACAGATCTCATCATTCTTGGAAGGAGTTTGCAGAGCTAAACAATCTGGAAAGGTCTGTGAGGACAGCAAAGCAACTTCCAGCCAAAAACTGTAGAAAACCTGACAAACATAGTGAGAGTAGAGATACACAAACTCTTTAAAAGAGGTAGTTCTGTAAGAAATGAGCTGTATGCCAAAAAGGAAATAGTTGCCTAATTCTTAGAGTTAAAAAAAAATAAATGGAGAAACATTTTCTAGCCAAACAGTGAAGGACAGCATCAAATTATTAGTAAGAAACATACAGTGCAGACATGAAACTTAAAAACAGGCATATGTAATATATACTTTTTTATAAATAATGTCTTGAATATTTTCTATAATTTCTCCAAAATTCATCATATGTTTTCATACATTAATGGAGTCTAAAGGACACCTCAAAGAGTTTCTGCTGAAATGAGTTAAAGTCTTTAAAACAAACTAATACCAAGTTTCTTTATACCCAAGAAAAATATGGCAATCAATTTTAAAAAGCTTAACTATAAAATCCTCTGTATAAATGTGTTGTTATAAAGATCTGGAAGGATTTATTTTTAACCTGTACAGAATATTAAAAAGAAAAAAATCAATACAAATTTTTGTATAAAGAAATGAGCACACACAGCATGTTTGTATACGAACACACATGAAAAAAAATCAAAGAGGCCACAGGGCATAAAATTAGAGCAAAGCCAAAATAAAACTGAGAGAACAGGTAGAAATGGAAGGAAATCACTCTTAAAAGAATGCGATAAGACATTTCAGCATTTCTGGGAAATGTTGTATGGTGACGGAAGCTGTCTGTTTATGCACAGGAAAAGGCAGAACAAACTCCTCAAACACAATCTCTGGCAGATCTGCGCTGCCTTGATCTATGTTACATTCCAGCCAAGCTCAGCCATAACAGCCACAAAGCTCTTGGCCACTCTCCTGCATTTGCCAATTAATCCAAGTCCGAGCTGGGAGCTGCTGATGTGGGAAACGAGATGGAGTGCCATTAAATTCATTTTATACATGGTCATTAATGTCCAATAAATGAGTGAATATATGAGAGAATAGACATGCATTCATCTGATTGCTTTTACAGCTTTTTTAGAATTTCAACAGTGAACTATATAAATCTCATTTTTAATCACCTGTTGCTATTTAGTAGCAGCTGAGGGTTGTATATTTTGTAAGTTTGTGCCTGGAACTTTGTGTTGGCACATGAAACTGGTGCAGAAAGTTTATGTAATTAGTGACAACTGCAAGCTTTAGAAAACCTTAGACTTACAGTGGTATCGCCACTGGATATATCATGTATATAAATTCTGAGGTAAATTCTGAAAGCTTACTTTTTCAATTACATTGGCCTTCTTATACCCAAGGCAAGCTGAATATATACAACAACGTACATGAGCATCCCAAACATATGGAAAAGATTGACTTCGCATAACCTAGTCTGCTCACTGTTAATGCAATGCACAAGAATCAGCAATTTTTTTGAAAGCTGCTATTCCATGACTAATGGAAAATGCTGACAAGGCTCACGCATAAGTTGTCTCAGATGTTTTTAAGGTAGCACGTGGAAGAGGCCTTGGAACAACTTTTGCCTGGCTAATCCCTGTTACGAAATACAGAAATGGAAGAGGTTGGGAAACAGTTTCCCTGAAGCCACTGTCATATCAAAGTAGATCACTACTTTTGCCTCACGTGTCAATCAAGAGTCAGGCATAAGGCACATGTAATTAGCCCATCTAGATACTTTTATCATACACAGTTTAAATGCACAGTTTGATACAGAATGTCCAGTGAAATCTACATATATAGCAATACATATATGCCTTCTAGAGGCATTACATATTCTAAACAAAAAGTAACTAGATTGTCTTCCTCATAAGAGCAACATAGAGACATCACAATGAAAAATTAAATTTGTTTAGACTGCCAAGAAGAGTGGAAATAAAGTTAAGATACTTTTCTTAAAAAATGGAAAAAAGCATGTACAAAGACTGAAATGTAGAACAGCATCTTGTCAGCAGGGAAAGGGCAGGTGACAGAGCTATCAGAAAGACCTTTCTGATGTAACTTAAGTATATATTACATTTTTTATATCACATTTTATATATCACATTTTTTCTTTTATTTCTTTATGTCACTCCTAAACACTTTGCACGTCTGATTTGCTTGTATTCACATTTTTATCATAAACTGGTCTGCACAAGTGAAAGATAAGATTACACAATAACACAAAGGAACTACTTACCCAAGGATATGGACCAATAAATGAATCAAACTGGGGCACTGGGAATCTTTAGTACTTCAGACTCCTCCCATCTCCTCCTCATTCTCACCTTGGCATCGGGAGAGGCAGAGCTGTGGCCACTGTACATGTGGCATGGATCTGCCATGTACATATAGGGGTCATGGACTTAAACATAGAAGGGAGAGGGTCACAATCTCCACTCAGGGAGTTTAAATTTGGGATTTATTTAGTTTGGAGGTTTTTATAAAAGCTTTTGAGTTCAAGTTCTTCGAATGAAAGACTACAGCACTGTCAGCTTGAGCCTTCCTATACTACACTCTGCTCTGCATAATTTTCATCATTGTCTCTTTGTATGCCACCCTACTAAATTGCATTTTAATTTGTTTTATATCTATTTAGCACCCAGAAAATCTTTATAACCCCTTTAAAACTCTTTTGCAAGGCTCCAGAAACACTTTACGATTTTAAAAGTCCTTCCAGTGGTTAATCATAAAACGTATTTTAGCTGAGTAGCCTCTATAGTCCATTGCATGAAGATTTATTTCATTAGTCCTCAGTCTTATTTTAAAGAGCATGATATCTAGGTTTCACTTATTTTACATGTCTCTGCAGTTTGCTTTGTGGGTCACAAGTCTTCTGCTGCTACATTTTAAAGTAGCAGGGAACTAGACAAAAAAATATTGCAACAAGGTCATGTCATAAATTGCAGCTATGATCAGTAACAATTTGTTGAAAGATTCCTTTGGGAGTAAAGTGATCCATTATCTTTATTAAGATATTTACCTGCATGTTGATGTCCCAGATATTGGATCCTGAAGAGATAAATTAGACAGCACTTATTTTCAGTGCCTTTGACAAAAAAAGGTCACTTATTTTTCTTTAAAAATGCACAGTTCTGGTCATCTGTCAGTTTGAACAGAAAGTCCCTGACATGGATGAAGGTGCTTGAAAGAACACATCCTACCCTGCAGCCTTCAGCTTTTCTCTCCTTCACTCCTGCAGGAACAAAAAAGGGCTTTCTTCTTACATCCATAGTCTCTCTTACATAGTGAATTACAGGGCAAGTGATATTAATTCTGAGTCTTGTGATTGCTGAAGGAACTAATTGACTAGAAGGCATTCTGAATTTAGGGTCTTCAGGTCTACGAGCACAGAACAGAAGGAAGTCAGAGCAGATAACTCCCAGCTTTAGATGCCAGTGTGAACATCAACAGCAATGGGCACCATCAGTGAAAGAACAAATACATGTAACCAGATTAAGGGGTCTATGCTAATTGGGGTGACAAAATTTGTCAGAGGCCTTTTGTATAAAACAATCTCAGGGATCAAGTGCAAATTAATGTTCTTCTTCTTCACTTATCACATCCACTTTTCGAGCTTTTCTGTAAGAGGCTTTGAATAGTTAAGAAGGAACAGAAGGCATTTTGGATATTATACAGGTAACTGTAACAGGGTATCAAATCATTACCCATCTTGGATCTGGCAGAAGTCTCATAAATTCATAAAGAAATAGATGGACATTTAGAGCAGCCTTTAGACAAATAACAGGAAAGCGAAAGAGAAGGAAATAGAATAGATAATCAAAAGATGTGTCTGCCATGTCAGGTATCACACGGAACAACACAGCGAGCTATAATATTGTTACAAAAATGTACATCTTGCTCAGGAAAAATAAGCAGAGGAAAAAGGGAGATGTCACCACATCAGACTGCATCTACATAGTTCAGAAAAAAAGAAGCAGACTTTTAAATATGTTGGTAGGATGAGCAAAAGAGGAAGAAATCAGTCATGCGATACACGAGGGTCTTGAACAAATGGGTTCTGTGAGGGGAATAAGATGATTCGCATCCCATCTTTCTCAATCTTCACTAAAAACACCTCTTGCAGCTTAAATTTTTATTGTGCCTCTGATCACACTGAATTAAAGGGAAAAGTAAAGACAAGAATGAATTGTCTTTCATTCTTGATTTTATCAAGATTTAGCTTGACACTAAAGTTAATTGAGTTAAATGAAATAAACAGAAACATTTTATTAAGCTCCGGAGTGTGCTCATAAAATGTAGCATTTTGTCAAAGTCACTCAAGAAGATGACTATTTAGAGATAGTTTTTCTTACATAAGAAAACCTCTCCACAAAATTAGCAGTTAAATGTTCTCAGATACCACAAAACAACTGAGGACTGTCCAACCTCCTCAGAGCTTGTTTCTTCACTGGTTTGTGTGTTAGCTGCAGTGGTGACAATTCCAAAACTTTATTTTTTATTTATTCTAGAATGCTAAGAAAGCGTTTAATGCGCAATAATAACAACCTTCCAATGTGACACAAAATTAAGCTGTCTGATTAAAGTCGTAGTTAACAACCCAGTTTATTTAAAGCTAGTGTTCAGCTCTTCTAAAAACAAAGCCATTATGTGTCCTCAAGACTTCATTCCCCCTGCCTTATTATCTGTGAGTCTAAACAGATGTCACAGCTGCACTTCTCCAAGGGACTGTAAACTACAACGTGAAATTTCCATAAGCTGCCATGCAGACAGTCTGTCAGAGCGCAAAGCAAGACAAGTGTTAAATTTCATTAATATCAACTATTGCAAGGGAGCTTTCAAAACCGGTAGAAACTGCTTTGCTGCAAAAGTGTTAAAGCATTCCACGCTAACACCCAGGAGGCGTTGAACTCGGAGCTTAAAATGTTCTAAAACTCTGATTCTGAGAAGCAAATTGAACATCCTCCCTTCCACTAAAGTTCAGCATTCACAGCAGTTAATTTACGAAGGGAAGTAGAAGGGAATAGGTGAAGAAAGTGGTAGCTAACTAAACCACTACCTGAATGCTCTTTGATAAAAACCACACTGCAATATTTAAACATCACAAGCCAAAACCCAGGTCTGTCTCCTATACCTCAATAGAAAGGTTCAAATATATATACATCTACATTTAAACTCTCATTCATGGAGGCAGAGATAAAGGTATTCCAAAGGCAAAAGAAAAAGTATTACAGCTATCGTGTACATTACGTTTACAAATGACATGATTTTCAAGTGTTTCCTGTCAGAATCTTTTGAGTACTCTTCAGTACAATTCTTTTATTGTGCAAAAAATGTCACAGTTACTACAATCGTTCATGAAGAAACAGACATTTCACAAGTCCTTTTTATTGAGAGAGGGGTGAAAATCTCAACCTAGAATTAGTGCTTTTTGCCTAATGCAAACAAGCCTGATTTAAATAATGATGCTTCTTTAGAACAATTATTTAATCTTTTAGCCCTATAGAAAATTAAGTAAAAGTAATTAACTTTATCATCCATGACATATGAGGCTAAATACTCCTAGGCCAAAAGTGAAGACGTAATCTGAGGATACAATTACAGCTGATTTCTTGATGTTTTCAAGCAAATATAAGAGACTGCCTAATCCCAAAGTGAGTATACTAATGGGACAGAAAAGAGAAATAGAAATACAATATACAGAGAACTTGGAGCTTGTCTTCCAAGATATTTCACAACAAACTCTTCTTCAATGCAGCAGAAAGGAACAAAATTAGACAGCACCCTGATTAACCCCCTCCAGACTACAGTAATTGTGAACCTCTCCCCACACGCTACACAGCTTGAGAAATAAATCCTTTCAGAGGCTAAAGAATAATAGAGACGATTGCTTTTCTGCAAGGTATTTTATTAGCAAATAAGAATTATTATAGAGTTTTTGTATAAAGTAGGAGATGAGGAATTAGAAACAGAAAAGATGTAACTGATCATGGAACAACTAGGAAATGGTGTGGTTTGCTTGCAGAAAGAAAAATGCAATTCCTTGATGTCTCAAGTGAGCTATTTCCAATGACAGGACAATATCAGTGCTGCTGTACAATACACTGGTGAGATTTTAACTGGCGTAGTTAACATAATTTGGTTACCACATTCAAGAAACATGAATTTGGTGGTGGTAGGCTACCGAAATATTGAATAAAGAAAAAAAAAAATCAAACCTGTAAAAGGAGACACTATATCAATATTAAGAAATTAAACCTGTCCATAAATATTCTGCAGCTCTGAGGCTAAGTGGAAAACACCACCATATATCCATACTTTAGAGCTTTCTTTTCATCCAAACATGGTGCTGCATCCAGTAGCCTGGTGGAAATAATCCCTGGCCTGTGTTAAATCAGGAACTGTGCCCTGGAACTGTTTGGTCCAGAGTCACGACAATGATTGGGACCAGTTTACCAACCCTGATTTTGAGTGCCAGCAACTAGGATCATCCCTGACACTACATTTATTAGAATAAAGGTAGCCTCTCAAGTCATTATTTCATTGTTTCATTCATCATTCTGCTAGCTCAGTTTCACAGCTGTTCCAAAATTAAATTATGTTTCTGAACCATGATGCAAATATTCCTGAGACTGTGCTCTGGTGCAGAGATTTCAGAGCTAGATAAAAAAAGCTAGCTTTGGTAACTAACACAGTCTAGTGAGACAGGCAGTGCCACAGAGGCTCATTTTGCTTGCAAAGAAGAAATACAGATTAATGTACATGGATTTCCATGTAGTCATAACTAGCTGCTCCTAATACCAGTTCATTAAAGTATTCTGATGACAAATACCCTAAGAAAGCTTGTCATGTGTCCTTAAAGAATGAGGGTTGAGAGCACAGTTGATTGCCTTCCTGAAGTATTTATACAAAGCAAACACTGGAGGGGAGCAGAGCTAATAAAGCTAATGGACAATGTTGGCAAGACTAATTTGGGTATAGAAGCTGTAGGAATAAAGGTAGAAAGTAAAAGGAGTTTTCTAGCCAGAAGAGGAATAGGAAATTCAACAGCTCTTCAAAGTATTGTGTAGGTTACAACTACTTCGAAGTTGAGACGCTACCAGCCTATGAAAGGGAGTTTATGACATTGTCTCCTGCAACAATTTTATGACCAAAAAGGTCCTTCTAGTCTTATATTGCTGTGTAAGACCAGGCATACCCTTACCAAGCATAAAGCACAAACCAGCAGTGTGAGAAATTCTGCCTTACTTTTTCTTAGCGCTTCTCTTCTGAATGCTTCTCTGATTCTTAATATCTCCTGTCACCTTGTCAGCAACTTTTTCTACCACAAGAGACTACATTTATTCTCACAGGAATTCAAGCTTATACGATAGGATCTCATAGGTTTAAAACACTTCTCAAGAGCAGTCCTAAGAAATCTGCAGTGATACAGCTGCAGGAGCTGCAAGAGGTACAGCCTTACTCACAACTATTTTACCAAATAAGTTATTATTAAATACCAAATTAATAATGAGTAATATCTCCACAATCAGACCTATTGCCTCAGAATACCTGCCCCTGAACGTGACTTGATTTGGAAGAGTATGCCTTCCCATTCAACTTGGATTTGCATCTCTCTCTGAACTGCATATATGAAACAATTTCTTGATTCCTCACTTTTTATAATTAATACTCTGAATAAAAAAAGAAAGATACAAGATACAAAATGAGAGAGAGTTTAGATATTGATCAGAACAGAACAGAAATGATACATAAACAATGAGATAATGGATAAGTACTAATAACCATTCAGTTAAATATAGTTTCTTCAGAATCTAATTCACAAAAGAAAATAATGAGAAGCCTTGAAACTAATTAAAAATTATAATAATATTATAAAAGCAGGTTACCCAATGATGATGAAAAAAATGTTATGTTAACCCTTAGGGAGGCTCCTGGCAGGTAGCACGGAGTTTAGCACCTCCAGATTTACAGTGAATCAATACTGGCTGAGTTACACAGCCGCACTTCAGAGCTGAAGGATCACAACACAGCCATACATTTCTAAACATTTTTTTTTTCAGTTACACTTATTTAAGGGGACTGCCATGTAATACACAGGAAAACTTTGCTCTCTTCAAAGGCAGGATTCTAGAAGTAACCTCAAAGTACTCCACGGTGAAGAGCAGGTATGCTTGTAATTTGTCTTATTACTGCAAAACAGTTTCACAGTCTTAGAATGTCTCTTCTTCATTGCATCTCCAAAAACTCAAGTTTTCAAGATTTTGCAATGTATGAAGTGAAATGAATTAACTCAAACTCATTTTAGACTTGTCATTAAGCTCATAAAAAATGGTGAAATTAATCTAAGAGACTACTTGTTCTAATATCTGATTAGAAGCGTATGAAATAGCCTGGACTACCAAAAAAAATCTTTAGACAAAGATGAAGTCCTAAGAGTCCCAAGCTGGTACATCTCATTGTTTAGACAAAGAGCAAAACAGATCTCTAACTGGGGAAAAGGGAGCTGTGTAGCCCTGGGGCTGCATCTTTTAACCACACATCTGCTAACGGGGACAGGAAGAGAGGCTCTTCCTGTATCCTTGGTAAAAGTCCACCTGGATCAGCACAACTATTTAATTATTCCTTAATGACCCAACAAACACCCAAGTGACATGTCTTGATTAATAATGACTCTTTCAAGAGCCTGTCAATAATATTTTCATAAAATTAACGTAGAAGCACAAATAATCATATTCATTTAAAAACCATTTAGCTACAGATGTGGTTTTCACTTCTCAAAGATCTATTTATCTCATTCCTGATTTATTGACCTCTGCTTTTTCTATTTAAGGGAGTAGGCAGCTTAACTGAATTCAATGTCTGCTATACCATACATTGATATGAAGTAACCTAAAAAAAAGACAGTGTTTTGCTGAGGATGAATCTTTAATCTATTTGACACAAAGAATGTATTTGAAACAATGTTGTATAAAACAGGCATTGGCAAGTGTATATTTAGTCAGCCTACTGCCAAGCATTTGCACATACTTGACCTTATCTTTTTCAAACAGACCCAGAACACTATCTTTTTGTATAATTCAGCCCATGAGTACTTATTTTGATTTATTACGGGAATATCCAAACTACCTCTGCTTATTTCCTGTGTTCTTCAGAATTCA